>NC_026007.2:49472140-49532140 GCF_000442705.2 Elaeis guineensis | reverse complement strand
AAGTATCTGTGTAGATTTTCAGATTTTTCGGTCAAAAAATCTGCAGAAGTTGTTTGGACCGAAGGTTGAAAATAAGAATAATTGTTGACGGAGAACAAGTTATTGCGACGATTCCAAGACGGACACAGGAATCTGGTTCTCCAAAGGTTCATGCGTGATGTCTCTCCCAATCCATGGTGGATTTTGTTGCTTTTCGTATTATATTGATATTAATATATATAAACCTGCTAAGTTCCATCAGCTGGTATAGTAATCAAACATTTATTAAACCATTAAGAAAACTAGATACAAACAGGGCAACCATATCCATCCAATTCCTCGTATTAAAGAAAGGACTCGGCGATGACTTGAAAGACTTATTTCTAGACTGGATATTTAAAACAATAGCAAACCATCAACTGATCGAAGGTATTGGGATAGGGAAGCTTATTGGTTTTTTTCAGAATCTTCAACTTATAGATGACATGCTCATCTTCTACGGTGCTCACAGAAGCCACATTAACTCCCTAAAGTTTATCCTCTACTCTTTTGAGCTATTATCAGGGATAAATATCAATTTTGAAAAATGCACAGTTCTAATCTCCACATTAAACAATCGCACAGGGACTAAATAGCAACTATCTTAGGAAGTAAGACTGCAGACTACCCACTTACATACTTGCGAATGTCATCATGCTTTGGAAAACTTAGAATGAATGAAGACACAGCTTATAGAGAAGATCATGAAGAAACTAGCTGGGTGGAAAGCCAAGTTACTCTCAGTAGCCAGAAGAGTATTGTTACTTAATGCTGTCATCTCGCCAACCTAGTGTTCTAGATGTCAAATTTCATCATACCAAAGGGAAAAGAGCTCATAGAGCATTCTTATAGAGTGGGGAGGATTGACGGGGTGCAGTGGGGAGGAAAAGAGCAAGACAGGAAAGAGCCTATTAAACTGGTTCACAGTCTGCTGGCTATTCTAGATTTTCTTTAATTAGACATAGTTCATCATCTTGATTTGATTTCAATACTGGACTAGTCAAAATCATACTCCAGCCCATGACACACCAAACACATACCATGCTTTCATCCATAACTGACAACCATAAATCATATCTCGGTCTGCAGTTGATACACCATATTTCACACATAGCTAACTAGCCAACATACTTCTCTCTTTTTCACTCTTACAACTATGCAAAATTATATTTATCTTTTCAATATTTAACTAATTATAACTATGCTCCAGTCCATAATAGGCTAAATATGATACTGCATCTTAGTCCAAGATTGATCTAACACATACACCATATTTTTTGTATGGCCAATCTAATCAAATACTATCCACGTCCTATCCATATTATTAAAGTCATGATCTAATTTTTAACATCAAAATAATCACAATCATGCTCCACCACATGATAGGCCAAATACAATGATGTATCCCAGTTTGAGACTGGTCCGGCATGTACACCATATTTTTTATATGACCGACTAATCTAGATACTACCCACAACCTATTAATTATGTTAAAACATATTTTTCTACATTCAACATAGTATCTATAATTAAACACCAATTAAGAACCATATGACATCAATTTATTAACACATAATATACATACCTTGCATATGTATATATATAGAAAAAAATATATTATTTAGCCTCAGGTTGCGCGTGCTTTGGGTTCACTGCTGTACATAAAAGGCAAAAAATCTCCTCCAAGAAGAGATAGATCGACATGAATTCACAAGACCTAGTCCAGTTGCTCAATTGGAAAGCAACTCAGGAATCCAAGAGCAGGGATGTCAATGTCAATTCAAAAGGTGTGGCTTATAGAACAATTAAGGTATGGTCCAAGATTGCGCTTGGATGCAGTCATGCAGATACAAAATAGCCCAGCACAGTTTAAATCACATGGTTTGATGCAATTTTTAGATCAATTAAAACCCACAGGTAGTTAAATTACAAGTTTCACCAAACATCATGTGCTTTTGAGAAGCTTTGTTAGATAGAATCTTGGTAGTAGGAATTTTCTATTTAAAATGTAACACCTTCTCTTAAATCCTGATAAAAAAATTAATCTTTACATATGCTTCTCTATAGTCGCATATGAATCAACACCCTCACGTGCGATACAAACAAATCGACTTGTTTTGTTCTAACCAAGTAGAGCACATCTTACGAGGGATTAGAAAATAAAAATCGGCAGAAGTTGTTTTGACCAAAGGTTGAAGATAGGAATAATTGTTGACGCAGAACAAGTCATTGCAACGATTCCAAGATGAATAAAGGAATCTGTTTCTCCAAAGGTTCATGCATGATGTCTCTACCAATCCATGGTGGATTTCGTTGGTTTCCGTATTATACTAATATTAATATATACATAAACCTGCCAAGTTCCATCACCTTGTATAGTAATTAATCAAACATTTATTAAACCATTCAGAAAACTAGATACAAACAAGTAACTATATCCATCCAGTTCCTCATATTAAAGAAAGGACTCGGCAATGGCTTGCTGCTCCTCTTTGACTGGGTGATATGGTGGAGTAGCTAGAGCGGACAGCTCGGTATGAGTGCCCCACTAGAGTTGGCAAGTGCTAAGTCGGAATTCTGATCACCTATAAAGAAAGTTTGCACATCAGAAAATGAGATGGGGATTCTCTAGTAGGAGGATCCTCCGATGCTTAAGTTAGTAGTAGTCAGAGAGAGAGAACAATAGAAGAAAGGTGGTGAGAGTGAGATTTTTTTGGTTCAAAAAAAGTCTCTCCTTTTTCTTTTTTTCTCTCGGGCCGAAGAAGAGTCCTTTTTTCCCCTCTCCTTTTTCATAGGAGGGAGTCTGCCAGGCAGTTAGCACTGATTGCTGTCATAGGCGGTCAAAAATAAACTTAATTTAAACTATATAGATAGGATGAGTCAGGATCGAATCCACAAGGATCATGAGGTTATATTCATATTTTAATTAGGATTTTGTTATAATTTTAGTTAAATTACAAAAAAATATGAAAGAGTGAGAATATGATTGAAACTAGAAATAAGAATTCAAATTAACTTAAAATGAATAAGCAAGAGATTAAGATATCTCAGCATTTCAATTCAATTTTTAGTATCATATAAAGTATTTCTTCAATATGTAATTATTAAAATTATGATTAATCTTCGAGCGTAACCTATCTCACTGGATACAGATCGTAGTACCTTGATCTGCCCCTACATAGCCATAAGCTATTCAAAGTCTCAAATTATTAAAAAACAATAATCTATAATCAGATTTTAAGTATAACCTATCTTGTTGAGTATGAATCGTATTCATAGATCACGATTTATCTCTACATAGTCATAGGCTATTCAAAAATCTAAATTATAATCTAAACAAGAAGCACAATACCTGAAGCAATGAAAAAAAATTTTATTCATGAAAAAAATTATTACAATCAAGCTTTAATTGCATAAAAAAATTATAAATATAAATACTAAAAATCTCATCTACTCTTCGAAAACTAAGATCCTTAGTCGTGCATGATTTCTTCTCTCCTCCTTACAAAGGCTTTTGAAGGTTTCCCCTGGATTCTCAGATGATTCTTAAGGTGGAGGTATAGGAGCATATAGGTGTTAGCAGGAAGGAGGTTTTCATGATTTTTAGATGTCGAATTAATGAAAGGATGCATCCTAAGAGAATGGACAGATGAGATGAAGTGGTAAGGGAGCTTTGGATGGCTTGAGATAAAAGGAAGATGGTATGCTAGGTTTTTCTAAAATAATTTCCATCTTAATCCCATGCGCCTCCTGTTTCTATGTTTGCTTAGCCACTTCATCCCCACTGCCTCCGATTTCCAAGCCAATGCAAAGTCTCATGTATAAAGCTTGTTCATATCTTTTATTTTTTTTACGTGCCCATCACTATTACAGAAAGGACCTATGGTAGCACTTATTACAGCAGTGGTTTGAAACCCACTGCTATAGACTCTACGGTAGCGGTTATGCATAACTGCTATCATAGTTTTGACCTATAGCAGTGATTACTTATAACCGCTGCCACAGGGTTTAAATAGGAGTGGTTATTGAATAACTGCTACCATAGGTTTAACCTATGGTAGCGATTACATATAACCGCTACCATATGTCTGATATATAGTAATGGTTAATCAACTGCTACTATAGATTTGACCTGCAGCAGCATTTACATATAACCGCTACTATAGATTTGAGATATAGCAGTGGTTATGTATAATTGCTGTCATAAGTTTTTCTTTGACAGTGGTTACGTACAACCGCTGCCATAGGTTAACCTATTGCAGCGGTTACTCATAACCACTGCTGTAGATCAAAACTATAGTAGTGATTATTTATAACAGGTACCATATCTCAAATCTATGGCAAGTAGTTATACATAACTACTACGATATAGTAGACCTATAACAGTGATTTTGTTTAACCGCTGCTATATCGGTAGAATATAAATTTTTTTCATATATTTCTCTAAGTATGGTATAAATTTAAAATTTAAAACCTATCTTCACCATGCATTATCTAAATAATAATTGTTAGAATGTCGTGATAAAAGATCATCTTGATCCAATAGCCCTAGCTATGTCGATCAATAAAATTCAATTTCGATGGTCATGAACTATCGCATAGTGATCTGATAGATAGAGACCACCGATGGATCCAAAAATTTATAACAATAATCTTAATAATATTTATAGCACACTATCAAAATTTTACTTCAATCAGATATTATTATCATGATCAATTTAGCATACGATGAATTTAATCATTAAATAAAAAATGAGCGATCAAAATGTCAAACTATGCCTGATTAAGGTGATTTTTGATATAATGATCTTTGCTATCAGCTTAATCATTTGAATGGTGGTGATCATAAAATTCAAACCGCATATATATGAGCCATCAAAGAATGGATACTGAAGTTGCAAAAAAAAAGAGCTAGTTCATATTTGTTTCGATTGAAGAATGGATACTGAAGTTGTAAGAGAAGATGAGCTCATATATGAAGGTTAAGATTTATTTGATTCTTAACTAATAATTAAAGTGGCACCTTTTAGATTGATATTTTGTGCAACTTCAGTATCCGTTCCTCGATTGAAACAAATACTTCCTCCTCTCGCAACTTCAGTATCCATTCTTCGATGGTTCATATACACGTGGTTTGGATTTTATGATCATCATCGTTCAAATGATTAAAGTGGTAGCAAAAATTATTTATCTAAAAAATCATCTTAATCAAATGCAGTTTGATATTTTGATCACTCATTTTTTATTTAATAATCGAAATCATTGCATGCTAAATTGACATAATAATGATATCCAATTAAAATAAAATTTTGATAATGTATTACAAATATCATCGAGATCATCATTGCAAATTTTTGAATCTATCGGTGATCTCTGTCTATCAGATCATTATGTTATCATTCGTGACTGTCAAAATTAAATTTTATTGATCGACATAGCTCGAGCTATCGGATCGAGGTGGTTTGTTATCACGACACTATAACAATAATTATTTAGATAATGAATGATAAAGATAGACTTTAAATTTTAAATTTATACCATATTTAGAAAAAAATATAAAAAAATTTATATTTAGACTTTATAGCAGTGGTTGAGAGATAACCGTTGCTATATATCTATAGCAGTAGTTCTAAAGAGCACTGCTATAGATCAATAGTAGCGGTTGCCTCAACCGATGCTAAATATCTGTTGCAGCAGTTGATAACTACTGCCATTGACCTATAGCAGCAGTTTTTAATCACTGTCATAGGCTTGAGAATTTTTCAGGCCCACACCCTCTCTTCTTCATTTCGTGCTTAACTCTCTCTCTTCTACCCAAACTCTACCTGTGCCCCTCCATCAGCTCACCCACTTTCAGCCCACCCACTGCTGCCCCCTCCCTCTAGCATTGCCATCGGCTCCAACCCCCTTGGCTCTGTCTCCCTCTTCTCCGCCGTCGGTCCTCTCCATCATCACCACCACCACTGCTGCCATCGCCGCCACCGCCGCTGTGAGGTAACCTTTTTTTTTGTGGCTTTATTGGGAAAAGAGGAGCGGGGGGGTGGGAGGCGCGAGCGGAGCAAGCTAGGGGGTAGGGTGGAGGATGGAGGGGGGGTGGGGGCCATGAGGGGTGGGGGGAGAAGGGGCGTCGTGGGGTGGGGTGGCACGAGGGGGTGGGACGGAGGATGGGGGTGGGGTGGGGGCTGTAGGGGGTGGGGGCCACAAGCGGAGGGGCAGCACAAGGTGGGGTGGCACGAGGGGGTGGGACGGAGGATGGGGGTGGGGTGGGGGCTGTAGGGGGTGGGGGCCACAAGCGGAGGGGCAGCACAAGGTGGGGTGGCACGGGGGGTGGGGCGAAGGATGAGGGCTATTGGGGGTGGAGCCCATAGGGGGTGGGGTGGCACGAGCGGAGGGGCAATGTGGGGTGGGGTGCTGTTGGGGGTGGGGCAGAGGACAAGGGCCGTAGGAGATGGGGGCCGCAGGGGGAGGAGGCCCCAGGGGGTGGGGGGCACAAGTGAAGGGGCGGCGCAGCGTGGGGTGGGGTGGCACGGGGGTTGGGGCAGAGGATGAGGGCAGTAGGGGGTGGGGGCCGCAGGGGATGGGGGGTGCAAGCGGAGGGGTGGTGCGGTGCGAGGTGGGGTGGTGCAGGGGGTGGAGCGAAGGATGGGGGCTGCAGGGGATGGGGGCTGCAGGGGGTGGGGGCCACGAGCGGAGGGGCACAACAGTGCAAGGCAGGGTGGTGCAGGGGGTGGGGCGGAGGATGGGGAGGGGCGGCATGAGGTGGGGGTGGCACGAGGGGTGGGGGGCGGTGATGACGGGTCAGGGGGTAGTGATTGGGGGGTAGGGTCTATTAGAATATTGTGTCGGGGCGTGTATGTGTATTTTGAAATTTTATTTTCTAAATAATACAGTGAAATAGAAGATTAAAATATTTTTTAATCTAAATCATGCATGCATAAGACAAAGAGCATATGAATCTACTTCATATGCTGAAATTGAACACATGCTGAATTTTCTACTGAAATTAAATATGTGATCAATTCACATATCTGTTTCATAATTTTTTTCTTCGAATCTAGATCTGAAAGAGAGTAGATTCTTCCTTAGCTATGCAAGTACCCAGCCTCTGCGGGTATCTACTCAGGATTAGCCTGAAACAGCCCTCTATGGTGTTGATCTTTTTTCTCCAAGAACGATTACCTTGTGAATCTAACGAAGCTTGGATCGTGATCAACTCTTTGATCTTTTTTTTGATCTTTTCTTTTTTTACTTTTTTTTTCTTGATTATGAAGTAACCAAGGTCTGAAAATCAGCCACCAAGTGGGATGCTTAAGCTTCTCTTGGGCATGGAGATGGAGGATGCCCAAGCTCCTTGGGCATTGGAAGGAGAAGGGAGAAGAAAGAGAGAGGCATGGGGACTTTATGGGAGGTATGGACTATTAAAAATCTGATATTTAGAGCCTTAGAGAAGGCTTCTTTAAATAGATAAAAGGTTTGAATCTTATTCAAAATCAAATAGCTCCTTAATATAAGTCCTACTTGCATTTGGAATCCTTGTAGTCTTAGATATTTGACCTTCTTTAGAAGAACCATTAGGTGCCAACTATTGGAGTCTTTTCATCCACTTTTTTTCATGCCATATGAGGCTTAGGGGTTGCCCCATGCTAGTCCTTCATGCCCTCTATCATGTGGGCATATCCAACTTGATCAAATCAAGTGGCATCCCAATGCAAATAATTAAAAAAATTGATTAAAGATTTGAACCCTTAATGCATATGATCCAAAATTCTAGGCACCTAACAATTGGAGCACGATGGATCTAATTCATTTAGGTTATTAGCAGGTAATTAACTTGAATTAATCTTATCAAATAAGTAATTTCAGTACAAAAAAAAAATTGGGTTCAATCATGTGCTTGCGATGTTATCTTGAATCTAATAGGATTTTTCAAAATCCAATTGAGACTTTATAAGTCCAATTGTTCATTTCAGATCTAATTTCTTTATTATGTGACCTCATAGATTCAATTTTATCTGATAGTAAGATATACCATAATCTCTATCGTAGTATCATTGAACTCTTTTCAATAGTTCGAAATGATTCCACTCTAACTCATCAAAGATTGTCGATCTTGAGCAATCTTAGTAAGCTCTCACAATCCACCTGTGACATCTAGTAGTATATATTGGCAACCTAGTAGAACTAAAAAAGAACCTCAAGATATAGTTCACATGTGATTCAGTCCCTTTATCGTGAGTTTCGACTAGATGACAGGTCATGGATAAATTGTCAAACCTCAAGATCAGTCATATGATAGATTCGATTAGCTCAAATCTAATTATGATCTTCATAAATTTTTTTTTTTATCAATCACACTGCTGTGGCTACAGACTCTCAGATTTGGCCTCTCAAATTTTATAGGACTACTTCTCTTTATCAAGATCGATAGATTCTATTTAGATACATATCCTACTCATACAGTGGATCAATTGTCACCAACATCTACTATAAGGTCTAAATGAGGTTATGTTTA
Organism: Elaeis guineensis; assembly: GCF_000442705.2. Lineage (NCBI taxonomy): Eukaryota > Viridiplantae > Streptophyta > Magnoliopsida > Arecales > Arecaceae > Elaeis > Elaeis guineensis. Next base: position 49,523,610 of record NC_026007.2, on the reverse strand, counting down.
TATATCAGTCAAACTCCAGCAGCCTCACTACGAGCAGTCATACCATCACAGGTCAAAAGATCATTCATATAACTACAGCATTGAGACGATCACTGACGATCGAGTAGAAATTCAAGTGATCTTTCGTATGGTCATGCTCAGTACTAGTTGTTCTTTAACAATTATTCGCACTTATCGCTCAATATCTCAACACTATAGACCAAAGACTCATCTATCCTAAAAAAAATGATCTATGCATCGGTCTATCTGGATCGATCACCATCCTCATTATGACACTATGACCGAAAGTATTTAAAAATTTTATATATGCCTCTAATTCTCAACACTTTGAGAATATGTATCAAAGTATTAATTTCATGGATGATTCAAGGATACATCACTCTTGAATGAAAATCAAACTTATCTTTTTATTGATCAAATCAATATATTAAGTATAAAATTATATCTTAGATTTATTACAATGTGTCAGTCATATTGACTTCTAGGACATACATCTAACAATCTCCCACTTGACCTAAAATTAATTGGCCACTAATCTAAGTCCTATCTTCTTAAGGTGGACTCCATCTTTGGCTAACTTAATTACTTTGTCAGTAGATCTATCATGTTGTCCGTGGAGTCTACTCTTTGCACCTTGATATATTTTTTTTTGAGATAGTCGTATATGATATAAAACCGTCACTCGATATGCTTTGATTTCTGATGAGACCTCAGCTTCTTAGTAAGTACTATGGCTCCATTGTTGTCGCAATAAAGTGGTATGAAATTTGATGTCATTATCTCAAGCTCCACGAGGAACTTCTTGAACCAGAAGCCTTCCTATGCAGCATCCGAAGTAGCGATATATTTAATTTCTGTGGTCGAATCCACTATGATGGATTGCTTGAAATTTTTTTAGCTGACTACACCATCATTGCATATGAACACATATCCTGACATAGACTTTCTATGATTAGAATCAGACATGAAGTCTGAATCAGTATATCCCTCGACTCGCAACTTAGAACTTCTTCCAAAGATCAAAAATAAATTCTTAATTCTTCTCAAGTACATAAGAATGTTCTTCACAGCTATCCAGTGCTCCTCACATGAATTCGATTGATACTTACTCATGACACTCACAGCAAGAGCAATATCAGATCGAGTATACAGTATGGTATATATGAGGCTCTCTATGGTGGAGGCATAAGAAATCCTACTTATGTGTTGAACTTCTTCAGATGTGGTCGGACACATCATCTTGGAAGGATGCATACTATGACTTAAAGGTAAGAGTCTTCTTTTAGAGCTTTTCATGCTGAACCTCTTCAACACTTTCTCTATATACAGTTTTTGTGATAGACCTAATATTTTTTTAGATTTATCCCTATAGATCTTTATTTCAAGAACATAGGATGCTTCCCCTAGATCTTTGATAAGTACCATAAACATGTTAATAAAAGCATCAATTTATTAATTAATTCATCTTTATTTTTAGGAATTGATGCTTCTATTGATCTTTTGTAGGAAAGATGGTTGTCAATGAAAAGAGCTCGATTCAAGGGTTAGAATGATTCAAATTTGGAGTAAATCAGACTCAAAATAAATCTTTAATTGAGAGACAAAAACAAGCTCAAATTCAAGCCAAATTGGGCTCAAAATCAGTCCAAAATCAAGTCAAAATGGCTCGAACCTGAACCCAATTAGCCGGCTGGTGCACAGTGAACCGATCGCTCAATCCATAAATTCAATAGCGCAGTCCATAGAATTTTTTGCCAGTGCACAGTCGTGGCATATGGGCGAGGCAGGCTTCTATGCATGATTGGATGACTGAAAGGAAAGCAGAACACTTGATCAACGGCTAAGAATATCCTGTCCCATATCCAGCAGTGGTGGCCCACAGAATAGGCATGATCTGATGGCCGAGCATGCTCCAAACTCAAAGATCTAATGGTCAGCATGGTTTTCTATGATGAATATAGTTCTTAAGCCTTCTTGTGCACTGATCGATGGTTGAGATTTGATACAGTGAATGATCCAATGGCTAGAATTGTCGCTGATTGGGTTTAGGATGATTTGAGCTCATTTTCAGGCCATTTGATCAATATTCATTGGCTGGCAGGGGCTACGAGTTTAACAATAATTAAAAGTCCAAACTTAACTCAAATTGAGCCCAGTTTTCACCTATAAAATTAGAAAATCGTGGAGAATTTAGGGAGGATGGGATCAGCAGCAAACAGGCAGCAGAGAGCATCCATCTTCAACTTTTTATTTTCTTTTTATTTTAAAGCTTTTGTAAGGGATTTTAAGAGAGAAAAATGGGGTAGTTGCCAGGGTTTTTCTTCCTCTTCTTCTTTTCATGAAGATGGTGTTTGCAGACACCATGTGCAGCCAAACTCTGAGTCTTCAGAGGAGTAGATAAGGTTTCTTTTAATATTTATATTTTAATTTTTTTATTATGCAATTAAGCTTAGTTGTAATGACTTTTTTCATGAATAAATTTTTTTTCATTACTTCAAGAATTATGCTTTTAGTTTGGACTATAATTTAGATTTTTGAATAGCCTATGGCTCCGTAGAGATGAGTTATGATCTAAGGAACGATTCATGCTCAACGAGATAGACTATGATTGAGATCTGATTATAAGATATTTTATTTATTTTAATGATTTGATACTTAAAATAATCTATGACTACGTAGGGGCAGATTAAGGTACCACAATCTGTATTTAGCGAGATAGGTTATGATCAAAGATCAATCATACTTTTAATAATTACATGATAAAGAATTAATTTATATTTCATTAAAAAAAAATTGAATCAAAATTCTAGGACATCTTTCTTAATTGCTTGCTTATTAATTATAATTTTCATTTAATTTGAACTTTTATTTTCTTTTAACCAAATTTCCATTCTTTCTTATTTGCAATCTATTTTAAATTCTTAGGATTTTTAGTTAAAAATGAACATAACGCCATTGATCCCTATGGATTCGACCTTGACTCACTACTATGTACATAGTTTTGAGTTAGTGAATTATTTTTTATGCTTACGATGGTGATCAAATTTTGACGTCATTGTCGAAGATCATTAAAATGATTAGTTTATAAAAAAAATCAAAAAAAATAAATTTATTTTCTAGTTAGATTATTTAATTTGCATGCTTAAAAATATTTTTTGCTTCATATAACCTAGTAATTTATTATTTTTTATCATTTAGAAAAATTTACCACGCTAATAGTAGATTTGATTTATTCTTTATTTGTAGGTTATCTACTTGTCTTTTAATCTTAACATAATTTACTTTCCATTTAGCTAGATTCAGTAGATCCTTTCACATCTAATTAACCTAATTTAAAACCTATCTTTTATTCTTCTTGCTTTAGATAACATAACATAAAATGAAAATAAAGACACACTACATAACACATAACTAAAATAGAGAAATTAATTGAACCTTAAAAGCTTCTTACTTGTATTGGACATCTTTTCTTTTTGCATTGCATATTTTCATAAAATATTTTAAAGGCACAAATCTTAATCAATACAAGGTGGAGATTTGATCACCCTTTCTTGGCCCACAAACCACCACCATTCATATTATATGGATCTAAGCCTTTAATCTAAAATCAATTAGATGTTGGTGAAGGAAAGCATGGTGGATGATGTGCATGCATTTTTAAAATTTTACAGTGAAACATATATATATTAAATAATTTAATCTATAATGCATGCATAGATCAAATCTAAATCACCATACAGGATCTATGACATGAACTAATATGCATATATGTACATCTAAAATCTAAAATTCAGCAAGTATATGATATATCTAATCTATATTTAGATCATATCTAAACATTGATTAAATATAAAATTTTATACCTGAGCGCGGATAGCAGATCACCACATCCAAAATTTATGGTAGATAGTTCTTCATGATGCTTAGCAGGCGCACATACATTCGACCTCTACGGATATCCACACGAAATTCTGGTACTGATCGATCTCTCCGGGAGTGCTAACTCGCGAAGACACCATCCATTGATTGATTTGAGAGGAACATGATAGAATTGAAGAATAAGAAGATCCTTTCCTTTTCTTTCTGGATCCATGCATATGATCTCTATAATAGAGATCAAGAGAAGAACCCTTTCTTCTCAATTTTCATGCACAAGAAATAACATTTCTCTCTTTCTTTCATGTCCTTAAGAAGAACTTTTCTTTTCTGATTTACTATGATGAAAATCAGATCTAATCTAATTTTTTATATAAAAAATTAAATAAAATTTTAAGATCTAGAAAAATCCAAGAGAGGGATCCAAGAGAAGAACCATTCTTCTCTCTTCTTCTTCCTTTTTCTTCTTGATCTAGAACTCAAGAAAGCCCCAAACGCCCAATCAATTTTTTTTTAATATTTTTTCTTCAAATTTTAATATTAAAAATTATATTTAATCTGATTTTTATCTTAAAAAAATTAAAAAAAAAATTATAAGAAGAAATTCTTCTTCTTCAAGGCTGCACACAAGAAAGAAGATCCATCTTCTTTCTTGATATAAAACTTCAAGAATCTCCAAATTCAAATCAAATTTTTTTTGATATTTTTTTTTTAAATATATATGTTAAAAATTAGATCTAATCTAATTTTTATCTTAAAAAAAAATAAAAAAAAATCTAGAAGAAGAACTCCTTCTTCTTCAAGGCTGCACGCAAGAAAGAAGATCCTTCTTTTTCCTTGATCTCTCTTCTTGAGAAGAACTTTTCTTCTCCAATTTTCTGTTGTATAACCAACAGAGAAGTCTCTTTTTGATGCCCAAAAATCAGTAAGAAACTCTCACAAAATCCTTTCAAGAAGGGAGGAGAAGAGGAGGGATGCACATGGGGTTGTGGGGCATCCAAGAGTCATCAATCACTTTGAGCGATCTACATAGACATAGCATTGAATGAATGTCACCAAAATCTCATTATTGTTGAAAGTAACCGAAAACACTCATTTCCATCAGGTGAATTCTCATTGCCATTTGGTGACAGAGATTAGAGCGGCTAATACTTCCTTGAATGAGAGCAGCAAAGGCACTGCCTTAATGTCCGAGGAGCAAGAATAATAGGCAGCTATTCTTCGCACTGAGAAAATCTTTTATGAATATAGTTTTTTATACCTCCATGAGAGCTGGGTGAAAGGCCTGGAATAGAACCAGAATCACACCTGGTATGTCCTAGATGCCCTACCAGGGGAGATGCACATGGGGTTGTGGGGTGTCCAAGAGTCCAACTCTTGGATGCCCCCTCTCCCTTTTTTTTTTTCTTTTTTGGTGACTACAAGGGGAGGGGCGTACCTTCTTTTCTCATGGAAGAAAGAAGATGGCATGGCATCCTTTGGGGCATGGAGAGTTCTCACGGTGAAAAATGGGGTGTGAGGAATTTATTATCATATGGGTTGGTTGGGTTGAATCCTATTCCAAATAGGATTCAAGATCTTGATCAAATTCTAACTAATTTTTAAACCCAATCCTAATCAATTTAGAAATTAGTTATAACAAACTAACTAATTGAGTTCTAGTCCAATTATGAATCCAATTAGGCTCCAATCCAATTAAAAATTAGTTAGATTAAAATCTCCATTGATCCAGAGATGGAGATCTTGATGGTTTCAGGGAAGCTGTTTGATAATAGGTCTTGATCCAATCAAACCTATTATTAAATGACATTTGATCAAATCAAAAACTATTATTTAATAGGGTTAGATCCAATCTAAGCCTATATAAAAAAATAATTTCATATTTATGCATCCCTAAAATCAATTGGAATAAGCCCTGTTATTCAATAGGACTGCATCCAATTAATCTAAAGCCAATCTAATTGAATCCAATTCAATTAGAACTAATCCAATCCCCATTGCTCAATCAAATTGAGTCAATTAATAATCATATTATTAATTAATTATTCTTCAAATTTATTAACTATTAGTAAATAATTTATTATAATATTTATATAAAATTAATCATCAATCAAATTGATAATTAAATCCTTCGATAATTCATAATCGTCGATTAGCCATTTGATCAGACAGGTACTTCTATGTGTGTGACCCCATAGGTTCGAACTTAAGTCGATAGCACAAGAATAATTCTTGTACTAATCGATGTAACCATCTAGCAATGGGACCCGACATCCGGATAAGCCGAATGTATGTCTAGCAACACCCTAGAACCCATGTGGATATAGTTACTGTATAATTCATCCCTTTGATATTTGATGCTCAAGGATGATTTTGGGTTAAACTGTCAACCCAAAAAAAATGGTCCACATTGTGTCTCAACCTCAAAAATTCTGTGACTCCTCACTAGGATTACTTTGGCCAAAGTTTTGCTGAATTGAAACACAATGATGCATCATCTCCAATTTTACTTGGAGCGGTCAATCTCATCTTGATTTGCACTCAGACTTCATAAGTACTTGACTGTACTAAAAAATCTTCCATCATCGAATTAGAAATTCAGATAGTCCGGCACCAAAGTATAGTGAGTTACTTGCAAGTCACCGAGACAGCCTTAGGTCTAAGGGATACATATACCTATATCCCATCAGAGCAATCCTTAACAGCAGAGTACTCTGAAAGTGGTCACGCTCAGTGAAATATACTCCTACATATCATCCGTATGCCATATCCATATCACCACACGTCTTGATTAAGAGGACAACCAACTAATATGACATACAATGACCTACACTCAATACAGTTATCGTCATTGTAACAATTGTATCATTTGATTGCGAGTAAGATTTAAGAGCCACATGATAAATCTTTCTTTATTATTTTTGAAGTAGTTCTAAGGACTTCATTATAACATATGAGTTCTATTTTAGAAGATATATTCCTTATGATGAATCTGCCAGATAATATTTATTATTTTATAATTCATATACTTATATGAAGCACAATCATCTACAATCTAGATGATTGACTTTAGGATATATTTTCTAACAACTCCCACTTGAACTAAAGTCAATCAGATCGGTATCAAATATCCATCTTCCATTTTAGATCATCAAACTCATTAGATCCGATTGCTCTAGTCAATGGGTCGGTCAAGTTCTCCTTTCAGTCGATCTTCCTAAGGTTAACTTTATTTCGATCTTATCGAATAAGTTGATTGCAATACAGAAAGTGTTTGATTCACAGATGAAATATCAATTCTTCAGCTTGAGCTATGGCTCCAGTACTACTGTCAATACAGAAAGACTGGACTATCAATGGAGGGTGCCACTCCATGCTTGCTGATGAATTTTCATAATCAAACAACTTCTTTATTAGCATCAAATGCTACAAAAAACTCCATATCATAAATAAAATTGGCTATTAACTATTGCATGGAACCTTTCCAGCATCTCGCTCATCCTTTTAGGATAAAAACATAATCTGACACAACTTTGTCATTTTCATCCGACTAAAAACTGCAATCAGTATTCCACAGATTTTAAGTCAGATTCTCCATAAACGAGCCATTGATCCTTAGTATTTTATACATATTTAAAGATGGTTCTCATAATCTTTCAAATCTTTATGAAGAACAGAGATGACAACTAAGCTTTTATTCTCTGTAATGTAGGGATGTCATTTTCGATTAAGAGAATTTCATTCAAACAGCACAAAGAATAGTTTTACAGAACTATTAGTCTATTTGTACATACAGGATTCTACATCATTCTTAACGAAGCCATATATTCAAAATATATATTCTAACTCTGAGAAGCTTGATTCAATCTGAATGGACTTGAGGATTGCCATAAGGAAACCATCTCATCATAGTCAACACTATCACCTTGATGAAATCTTTTAGCAATCAGACAGAATTAATAGATCTCCATCTTTCCATCTGCATCTCTTATCCATCTAAAATCCACTCACACCTTATGGGTCTTATCCCTTCAGGTAAATTAACAAATGTCCATACATCATTGATCTTTATGGACTTTATTTCAGATTTAATGGCTCCAAGCCACTTCTTAATGTTAGATCCCTGTATTGCATCTGTATGGGAGATCAAATCTCCATCTCGAATCCTGAAACCGAAGTATCTATTGATTTGTGTCAGAGTTGGTTCTTCTACCTATCAAGCTTCATCAAGCTTGCTCTTAACAGTATAGTTCCTTCATCAAAAAACTTCTTTTCCAAAAGAAATACCTTAAGATTCATGAACATCTCATGTCCATCAGGAAGGTAGAAAAAATATCCTTAAATAATATTATCAGATCAAAATTCAAGCTAATTGATTAGTGAATATTTCACACAAATTCGACACTACAAACCCTAAGATAAGAGAGTATCAAATTATCCAAGTCCATATCTCATATGAAGTTTTGGTGATCGATTTGCTCGGAACGTTCTCGAGCACATATCTAGTAGTCTCTAAAACATGACCTCAGTCAGACCAGCAAACCCCATATAGACTGAACTATATCTAACAAGATTTAATTTTTCTTTTTAGATATCTTTTTAAATAGTGACGTCTCAGGAGAGTTTCATTAAGAGAGAATCTAATTTTCTCCAAGACATGTCAAAACTTACTGTAAAGGTATTCACTTCATCAGTCAAACTGATGAATTTTAATACTCTTTGCAATTCATTTTTCTACCTCATTACAGAATCATTTGAATATTTTAATTGATTCAAATTTATGTTTCATAAGCAAGACACACCCATACTAAGATAGGTCGTCAGAGATTTTAATGTAGTAAGCCCTCTTCTGGCATTAATGTTCGTGAGTGTAAATACATCAATATGTACCATAACTTAGAATATTACTGACTTATTCATCCTTTTCAATAAAAGATGAATAAGTCAACTATACCAAAAATAGACTTCAAGGACATTGTCTAATCTAAGATGCTAGTCAAGTGTGTACTTTACACTAACAGACTATGATAATGAGTTTATGTCATTTTCAATTATCCACTCATTATTGTAGTACCATTCACAATGATATTACAATAATCATTCTTATTGACACTATCAATAAGATAAGACAAAAGTGACAATCACTTAAAATGATATCTTTAGGATTGAAAATACATTCGATGATTTCTAATATTAAGACTGGAACAGACTTTCATGTCTTACATTCAGGAGTCTCTTGTCATTTTCAAACTTTATACTATCCTAAAATCTTTTGCCACTATTTATAAACATGACTTACACTATCGGTATCCTATACCTAGATAGTAGTATTATCAATAAAAAAATTTCAAGGAGTTATCACATAACATCTTGACCAGTAACGATTTACTGATTTTACTTTTAAGCCTATTTAGATTAGCCTGAGATTTTTTGATTAATTTGCCCAAAAATTATATTCAACTTTCGATACTGACTATCGAAATTAGATCTGATAACATTGTCACTGTCTAACAATAAACAAAATGATAATTTTTTAGTTATTTTGAAAAAGAGAATAATTGACCTTTAGTATATGAATTATTTTAAGCCTAAAGATTTGAACTTTTGTCTAAAGGTTCTTCTACTATTTTATACGAATTGGTAGCCTCTACCTCTAATCTGAGAAATTACTTTAATTCTTTAGTAGGTATTAGAATCCACACAGACTGCATTCAGATTCGAGTGTGGCTCAGCCAATCTTAGTGTATCCATGGGTAGGTTCACAATCAATTATTTCTTCAAATAATTTTTAGCAATTAGATTTTGCCCAGGCATCTCTTCAGTAGGTGTGTGGCACCTCCATTGAAAATTCTGGTTAGGTCCAACCATTAACATGACAACATCAAGTGCATCCAACAAAACAAATATCCGAGCCTAAGTGTGGCTCGACCAACCTAAGCATTGATTTGAAGATACAATAAGATGGTCATATAATGAATGATAATTCTAATACGTAATAGACACCAGGTGTATAGTGCTTCCAATGCCTATTTGGAATATTGGACTCATTATCACACACCTTAATGGGAGGTTATGATCTAGTTATCCCCATAACTAGCTCATTTTATGGATCTAATAATTTAAAAGATTTGGTTAATATATCTTAGAGGACATCAGTCGACCTACAAGTCATAATCCTCCCACTGACTTTATCAAGTCATGAAAAAGACTAGTGACTAGTGGGTCAACCGGTATGTCATAGATCCTCCCACTGACTTTACCAAGTCATGAGAAGGATTGGAGACAAGTCGGTCTAGGGCATCTAAATTAGTTATACTGATTAACCTTAACAACATGGGTCAACTCGAGTCACCTAGTGACCTAATCAATCTAATGACTCAGGCTCAACTTTTGATCCTAAATCAAGGTCCGTTTGATTTAATCAAAGACATAGACTTAATCAACTACAACTATTATTTTTGATCTAGAGTACTCTTAATCTAATCTAAATCAACTATTGGTTAGATTGGATCAACTACTCTTTTTAGTCCATTAAGTCTTTGATTTTTATCTTAGGTCTAACCCAACTAAAAGGATCTGATTTGAGCTAACTCATGCCCCATATTTTATGCAATATCATTAGATCTTTAATCATAATTTTAGATTTAAAATATATTTTTTAATTCTTAATTAAGTGTAGCATCAACATGGGTTAAGGTTATAAAATAATTTCTTATGTAAATTTTTTACATTAAATCTTAAAATCTTTTAGATCAAATCTAAATTTTCTTAATTTTCAATCAAAGTAATTTTGATTAATCAAGATTAGATGTAACTAGTTTCTTCGCATACAACAACACCTAGAGTTTCAAGATTTAAGATTTTGCAAGAAAGTAAATTTTTCTCTTTTCACTTTTTTTTTCATGGGACCTCATAGTGGCACCCCTACACATCATGAAGAGCACCCCATTGAATGGGAAGAGAGGATCATGTAATCCTACTTTCTCTTATGATCGGACGGCTTGGTGATTACCTAATCTGAGTACTTTGCTACTCAGAACATGTAATCTAATTCACATATCATATATGTAAAAATTTAGATCAAATCTAAATTGTATTAAATCTGATTTCATATTAGATCATATCTAAAATCAGATTATAACATATCTCATACATTACTAAATCTAGATTTTAACTCTACATGCATATATGTTCATGTCATAACGAACCTTCGCTCTGATACCATTTGAAAGAAAGCGTGATGGGTGATATGCATATATTTTTAAAATTTTATAGTAAAATATATATAGATTAAATAATTTAATCTATAATACATGCATAGATCAAATCTAAATCACCACACAGGATCTATGACATGAACTAATATGCATGTATGTACATCTGAAATCTAAAATTCAGCAAGCATAGGACATATCTAATCTATATTTAAATCATATCTAAATATTGATTGAATATAAAACTTCATATCTGAGCATGGATAGTAGATCACCACATCCAAAATCTATGGTAGATGATTCTTCATGATGCTTGATAGCCACATATGCATCCGATCTCTATGGATATCCACACGAAGTCCTGATGCTGATCGATCTTTCCGAGAGTGCTAGCTCATGCAGACACCATCCATTGATTGATTTGAGAGAAACATGATGGAATTGAAGAATAAAGAGACCTTCTCTTTTTATTTCTGAATCCATACATCTGATCTCTATAATAGAGATCAAGAGAAGAACCCTTTCTTCTCAATTTTTTATGCACAAGAAAGAACCTTTCTCTCTTCCTTTCATGTCCTTAAGAAGAACTTTTCTTCTTTGATTTACTATGATGAAAATTAGATCTAATCTAATTTTTTATATAAAAAAATATATAAAATCTTGAGATCTAAAAAAATCTAAAAGAAGGATCCAAAAGAAGAACCGTTCTTCTCTCTTCTTCTCCTTTTTTTCTCTTGATCTAGAACTCAAGAAAGCCCCAAATGCCCAACCAAATTTTTTTGATATTTTTTCTCCAAATTTTTATATTAAAAATTAAATTAAATTTAATTTTTATATTAAAAAAAATTAGAAAAAAAATCTAGAAGAATAACTCTTTCTTCTTTAAGGCTGCGCACAAGAAAGAAGATCCATCTTTTTTCTTGATCTAAAACTTCAAGAATCTCCAAACCCAAACTAGATTTTTTTTGATATTTTTTATCTAAATATATATGTTAAAAATCAGATCTAATCTAATTTTTATCTTAAAAAAAAATAAAAAAATCTAAAAAAAGAACTCCTTCAAGGTTGCACGCAAGAAAGAAGACCCTTCTTCTTCTTTGATCTTTCTCTCCTTGAGAAGAACTTTTCTTCTCCAATTTTCTAAAGTATAACCAGCGGAGAAGCTTCTTTTTGATGCCCAAAAATCAATAAAAAACTCTCACAATTTCTTTTCAAGAAGGGAGGAGAAGAGGAGAGATGCACATGGGGTTGTGGGGCGTCCAACTCTTGGATGCCCCCTCCCTTTTTTTTTTCTTTTTTGGCGACTACAAGGGAAGGGGTGTACCTTCTTCTCTCATGGAAGAAAGAAGATGGCGCGGCATCCTTTGGGGTGTGGAGAGTTCTCACAGTGAAAAGTGGGGCGTGAGGAATTTATTATCACATGGGTTGGTCGGGTTGAGTCCTATTCCAAATAGGATTTAAGATCTTGATCAAATTCTAACTAATTCTTGAACCCAATCCTAACCAATTTAGGAATTAGTTATAACAAACTAACTAATTGGATCCTAGCCCAATTATGAATCTAATTAGGCTCTAATCTAATTAAAAATTAGTTAGATTAAAAATCCCATTGATCTAGGGATGGAGATCTTGATGGTTTCAGAAAAGCTATTTGATAATAGGACTTGATCTAGTCAAGCTTATTATTAAATGATATTTGATCAAATCAAAACTTATTATCCAATAGGATTAGATTCAATCTAAGTCTATATAAAAAATAATTTCATATTTATGCATCCCTAAGATCAATTGGAATAAGCCCTGTTATTCAATAGGACTGCATCCAATTAATCCAAAGCCAATCTAATTGAATCCAATTCAATTAGAACTAATCCAATCTTCATTGCTCAATCAAATTGAATCAATTAATAATTATATTATTAATTAATTATTTTTTTAATTTATTAATCATTAGTAAATAATTTATTACAACATTTACATAGGATTAATTATCAATGAAATTGATAATTAAACTCTTCAATGATTCATAATCATCGATTAGTCATTTGATCAGATAGTACATCTATGTGTATAATCCCATAGGTTCGAACTTAAATTGATAGCACAAGAATAATTCTTGTACTAATCGATATAACCATCTAGCAATGGGATCCGACGTCCGGATAGGCCGAATGTATGCCTAGCAACACTTTAGAACCCATATGGATATAGTTACTGTATAATTCATCCCTTTGACACTTGATACTCAAAGATGATTTTGGGTTAAACTGTCAACCCAAGAAGAGTGATCCATAATGTGTCTCAATCTCAAAAATTCTATTACTCCTCACTATGACTACTTTGGCCAAAGTTTTATTGAATTGAAACACAATGATACATCATCTTCAATTTTACTTGGAGTGGTCAATCCCATCTTGACTCACACCACACTTCAGAAGCACTTGACTGTATCCAAAAATCTTTCATCATCAAATTAAAAATTTGGATAGTCCGGCACCAAAGTACAGTGAGTTGCTTGCAAGTCACTAAGATAGCCTCAGGTCCGAGGGACACATATACCTATATCCTATCAAAGCAACTCTTGACAGCAGAGTACTCCAAAAGTGATCACGTTTAATGAAATATACTCCTACATATCATCCATACGCTATATCCGTATCATCATGCATCTTGGTTAAGAGAACAACCAACTAATATGGCATACAACGACCTATACTCGATACAGTTATCGTCCTTGTAACAATTGTATCTTTTGATCGCGAGCAAGATTTAAGAGCCATATAATAAATTCTCTTTTATCATTTTAGAAGTAGTTCTAAAGACTTCATCAAAATATATGAGTTCTATTTTAAAAGATATATTCCTTATGATGAATCTGTCAGATAATATTTATTATTTTATAATTCATATACTTATATGGAGCACAATCATCTACAATCAGATGATTGATTTTAGGATATATTTTCCAACAGTTGGCCCCTAAGGACTCTCGAGCTCAATACAATAAGAAATTCTAAGAGTTGGATCGGATTAGGGTTAGTCATTTTGACTAGTATTTAGACAAGTAGTTCAGGGACAAAATCCCAAAGAAAGGTGTTTCTTTAATTAGTTCTATTTGCTGGTCTGGCCAACTTAGTTGGTATATAAGAAAAGCAACGAGGGGACCCCCACCAACTTTATACTTATCTGGCCAGTTGAGTGGCTAATCTTTTACCTAGAGTGCTCAAAGATGGCTTTGGAATAGTTAGGAGTTGTCTAGATCTAGAATAACCCTTAGTTAGGACTGATTGCAAAACTTGCTTGCTATTGAAAACTTTAATCTAATTAAAAGCACTCTTCTCTATTGTTTTTAGATTTAAGACTCCTTAGACCCTTTTCTTTAGAACTCTTTTCTCTCTTTCTTCTCCTTTTCTTCTCTTCTCTTCCAAAAAAAAAACTTGTTGAAATTTGAACTCGATTTGATCTTATAGTTGCATACTAGGACGTTGATCATTAAAATCTGATTTACATCCACTAGACCTAAAACTAGAAAAAATGATTAGAATAAACTGAGTCAAAACCATGGATCCAAACCAAGAAATTGATCCACCATGATAATTGAAGGAATACTTTACTGCTTCAACCTATGCCTACTTGCCATGTATCCAACCTCCTCCCATGGAAGCAGCACAATATGAAATCAAGTCCAGCATTATTCATATGCCACTATCTTTCTATGAACTGTCAAATGAGGACCCTTACAAATACTTGGATGAATTTTTTGAAATATGCTCCATTGTCAAAATTTAAAATTTCTCTAATGATGTCCTTAGGTTAAAATTATTTCTATTTTTTCTTAAGGACAAGGCTAAGTATTAGCTAAACTCTTTAGATTCGGTAACCATTTCAACTTGGGATCAACTTCAGAAAGAATTTTTCAAGAAGTTCTTTTCCATAGAAAAGAGAAATCAGATTAGAAAAGCCATTACCAATTCTTTCCAGATGGATGGGGAAATGTTCCACGAGACTTGGGAGAGACTCAAAGATCTAATTCATAAATGCCCACACCATGCCATACCTAAATGGCAACTAGTCTAGTGTTGTGGTCTATCAAAAAAATATCGATAGATGGTTGACGCCTCGTGTGGTGGAACATTCATGCTCAAAAATAAACATGACGCTTGGCAACTGGTCGAGACCCTTAGCAAAAATTTTCTGCACCACATGTTTGCCGTCCATAGAGATCCTTCCATGATTGGACCAAAAGGAGATGGAATTTATGAGGTAGGCCATTTCATAGACATCCACAGCAACATAGATAAATTATCACAAAAACTCAGCAAGGTGGATGAATTGACACAAAAACTCGATCATCTACTGCAAGTTAGGCAAATCACCTCTTCCCAATCCACACAAGTCCAGAATATTTGCACCATTTGTTCAAGCCCAACCCATTTCATTACTGAATGTCCAGATGCATCCTAATTTTCTGAGTTCGTGCACGAGCAAGTCCAGCAAGCTCAAGCCCAACCAACTCGTAGATTAGAAAACAATCCATATTCAAACATATATAACTCTACCTGGAGAAACCATTCAAATTTTTCTTAGAGACCATAACTAGTGGCTGGCCCTGTGATACCTACACCTAACTATCAAGATCTGACTATTAGATTTGTGCCCTAGAAGTCAATTGTTGACAACATATTTTATAATTTTAGAGCTTAATCTTGTACTTATAATATTTTAATTATCAATAAAGAATTTTTTCATTCCAATCATGTTTATGTGCCCATGATTTATCCTAAAAATTAATAAAGATAATTTTTATATATTTTTAAAGTATTAAAAATTTAAAATATCTATTAATTAATAGTTAATTTTTAAATACTCTCGATTAAAGGATTGTCATGGAGGATAGTGATCAATCCATTCGAGATCGGTGCATAATTCACCTCCTTTGTGGGCAGATGAGTCTCGAATTTATAGTGTAGGGACATTGAGGTAAGGGTGCGGGTGGTTGTTAGAGAATAACTTGCACTGAGTGTGATCAATATGAGAAATCATATAGATATCTACTCACTCATCAGTAGTCTTCTCGATGCTACAGTGGTACGAGTGGTTCTTTGACCTGCGGTGTCATTGGCTATTCGTAATGAGGCTATTGAGTTTGACTGCATATTTTTTTGATCTCTAGCCATTCAGATCCTTACTGTGTATTTTGGCTTCAGTAGGTTCAGATTCGCTATTTAGAGTAGGATGCACCTAGGTAGAACTTATTGATCTTGGTAGAAAAAGAGAAGTCCTATGGGATTTGTAAGACTGAGTTCAAAAAATCTTTGGCCAAAGAAAATATGAATACTGAAAAAAAAAATTTACGAAATTCACAAATGAACTCGAGTCGAGCCAATCTTGCATATGACTGGTGATGGGGTCTGACGAATTCTCCATGACCTCCATCAAGTTGGGACTCATGATAGAAGGATTGAATCACATAATAATTGTATCTTGGGGTTCACACTTTCATTCTATTAGATTGTCATTACATACTGCTAGACATTACTGGTGAATTATGAAACTTATCAGGTGTCATCTTGATGATCGATAACCCTCGAAGGACAGAGTTGAAATTTTTCAATCTATCGAAAGGAGTTTTGATGATATTATGATAGAGATCATAATATATTTCACTATCAAACAGAATAGAACCTATGGGCTTACACACAAAAGTGATTCTTGTCCAATCAAATGGCTGATCGATGATTATAAATCATTAAAGGATAAAATTATTAATTTGATTGATGATTAATCTTATCTAAAAGTTACAATTAGAAAATTCACTAAGTGTTAATGAATCATAGGAGGATTAATTAGTGATTGAATTGCTAATTGGCTCAATTTGATTGAGCAATTGAGATTCAGATCAAGTCTAATTGAATTGGATTCAATTTGACTAAAAATGAGTTTGATTAGATCGAGCCTAATTACGAGGAAGATTAATTCTTAATTTGATCAAGATTTATGTTCAGTTAATTTCTAATGAGATTAAAATTTAATTGAGGACATTGGGTTCCTAATTTGATTAAGTTCTTTTTTCTTATTTGGATCAAATCGAATCATATTCGGTTTAATTCAACTTTGTAAATCTTAGAGCCCATTGGAGTTGGGACTCTCTTTCCACTGCTGTCCTTTTGGTTTTCATGCCCATATTCCACAACAAAAATTGTTTTGGTGTGAAGAATAATGTGCGTGATGTTTCTAGATGTAGATATCAGAGGAGAGGATGTTTTTGGCAGGTACTTGGTTGATGACTCATCCACCTTTTCTCTTGATCTCATTCTTAGTTTGAATTTGATTCAAATCAAGGACAGAGATAAGAAGAAAATCTTTTTTTTTTTATGGCAACTAGGTGGTGCCAACAATTGAATTCCTCCCTTGGGTGTGGAAATTATAGGTGTGAGAAATCAGATCTGATTTCTCACGCCAATAGTTGAAATTTTTTAATGCCAAAAATATTTTGGTGTGTGAAAAAGTGGCACCCCCTCTCTCCCATGAAACCTTAGTTCTCCCTTTTATAAATAGGAACTAATTCTAGACCCTATGGTGATGTGAAAAATCAGAAAAAAAAATCAGAGGAGAATATTCTAAAAAATCCGAGTCTTCTTCCTCCTCTTCCTTTCCATTCTCCCTAGTTCTCAAGAGTGTTTGTGAGATTGTGAGAGAACAACCTCAGCCATCAAAGAGAAGTCTTCTGCAAGGGAGCTAGCATCTCGATGAAGACACCTACCTTTGGTTGGAACGAGTTTTGTGTGAATACTTGTGGAGGTCGAGTGCGTGCGCAGCTAAAAGAACCCATTAAAAATCATGATCATCAGTTGTGGTGTAGATCGACCCGTGTAAAGCTATTAAGATTTGATCTCACCCTTGTTTTATTCTTGAATTATATGTGTGTCTTTATTTCTAATCTTAGATAGGATCAGATGAGATCTAATGCATGTAGAGTTAAAAGGTTTAACTCGATTTATTTCTGTTACTCATGAAAAATTTTTGAAATCTATGCATGCATCCTACCTGATTTTCTAATAGTGGTGTTAGAGCCATTGATTTTTAAAGACATATATAATCTAGTTTTTATATTAGATCTAACAATTTTGATAATTCAAAATTGATCTTGTGCTAGTATAAAGTTGTCCTGGTATAGGATTTATTCTCTATATTGAAAAGATTGTCCTAGCACAAGATTGATCGATTTTAAAAGCTATTTTTGAAATAATTAAATTAATCTTTTAAATCTAAAAATTGATGTATGTGATATATCTTATTTCATATTTAGATCTAAAATTAGAATGATTAAATATTCACATCAAACTAGTATAAGGTTGTCCTGAAATAGGGTTTACCCCCTATATCAAAAAGGTCATCCTAGTTTGATGCGAATCAATTTTTTAAAAAATATTTTTAAAATATTTTAATTATTATTTTAGATCTGATTATACATATATTTGATATATATATTTTTTATTTTAAATATAAAATTTGATATATATGTGATACATATTTTAGTTTAAATCTAAAACTACATATATATGATATATGACATTAGATTTAGATTTGAAACTATTTCAAGATCATAAGTCACTAATGCATGCAATGAAATATAATCTAAAAATTATATTTGAATCTAAAATTATATTATTGCATTTGGATATGGGTTGAATAAATTGGATCTAGTAATCAAACTATAATTAGGATCAAATTGATTAGATCAGACTAGAACCCATTGTCGATTTTGAGCATTTGATTGAACCTAATCAATGGTTGATTAAGATTAGATCAAAGGGATTCAAAGTCAAGTTTAGTTGTAGTTGGTCGCATTGATTTATATTTTGATGTGAATTGGTTGACTCAAGACCAAATTTGACTTACTGGTTCGGACATGTTTTAATAGGTTAACCTGATCGATTCTAATCGACCAATTTGGTATCTAAGGTAAGTATTTAGATAGTAGTTATTTAATTGATTTCATTGTCTGATCTGATCAATTTTGATTGATGTCTAAGAAAAGCAATGGGAGAACCCCACTCATCTTAACTTACCTGGCCATCTTGGGAGATTCAGTTTCATGCTAGGTTACTTGTTGACTCGAGTTCACCTATGCCGACTAGGTTAGTTAGACATGTTGATGTACTGACCTGAATTTGATCAGTCGGATATCAGATCTACTAATTTAGAAGAGATCTAAATCTAAATCTCCTCACTAAATATTAAATCTAGAGGTCTTCCATCATTATAAAGATGCGGGTGCCTTCCTGGCATTGATCATTCTCGATTGGTATAGTAGTTCGATTGCCTCAGAAAGGTATAATCACTCTATTAACATTTAATATCCCGAGGTAAAGATGTAGTTGGATCCAATA
This sequence comes from Elaeis guineensis, assembly GCF_000442705.2. NCBI lineage: Eukaryota > Viridiplantae > Streptophyta > Magnoliopsida > Arecales > Arecaceae > Elaeis > Elaeis guineensis. The sequence goes on along the minus strand of NC_026007.2, from coordinate 49,504,127 downwards.
ATTGTTAGGTGAGGATCCCAATGATGGCTTTACATCTGTTGATGAATGATGGATCTGACTTAACTAAGAAATATACCAATAACTGTTTGGTGAGGCTATAGAACTTAGAGACCAAGCCCACTGTATCTTGCTTAGAGAAGCAATGGATAAAGTATTGTCCACTCATTAGTTTATACTCATCAATAACTATTAGGTGAGATATGTATAGATTAATGAGACTGTAGTACCTACTTGAAATCGATCGCGTATATATTTTTATTTTTTCATTCGAGGAATGTGGGAGATTCGAAGAAATAATGGGAGCCTTTTGTTTGTTTTTAAAGTTCCTAGAATAAATATTTTTATAAGTACAAACATCTAATTAGAAACTATTTTCTCTTCAGATAACCATATCAAGTTTCAACCTTTTAGCTCGTATTCTCGATACCAATAGGTTGACCAATACAAACTACAAAGACTGATTCTGAAATTTGAGAATCATTCTCAATTTTGAAAAAATTACCCATGTCCTTGATCGGAATGCACTTGTGTTACCAGCTTGTCTATCCCCTGATCAATGAGCCACACTTGAGATGTGGATGGATGAAGATAATAAGGTAAAGTATTATATTTTAGCATCCATATCCAATGATTTTCAGTAACAGCATGAAAATATGAGGACTGCCAAAGAGATACTGACTCACATATAAGAGTTTTATGGTGAGCAGATTCGCATAGCTCACTTTGAGGTCTTTCAAGACTATTTAGAGTGAAAATGCATGATGGGCAGTCTGTCATTGATCATTGTTTAATAATGATCAAAGACATCGAAGAGTTTCAAAAGATCGGCATAAACATGGATAAAGAATTGCAGGTGAATCTAATTCTCCAGTCTCTTCCTGATTCATATGGGCAGTTCATCATGAACTACCATATGAATAAAATTGATAGCACTTTGCTCGAGTTATTGAATATGCTGGTAACAGCAGAGGGTACCTTGAAGAGTTCAAGGGATACAGTTCTGGCTGTGGAGTGAGCTTCCTCCAAAAAAAAGTTTTCTTTCAAGAAGAAGAAGAAGTCTGCAAAAAAGCAAAAGAATGAGACCAAGTCCAAGAAACAAGTTCTGAAGAAGGTCTACGATAAGAAAAAGTATGTTCATTGCAACGTCGAAGGCCATTGGAGGAGAAACTGTCCGACCTACTTGGCGACTGTCAAGAGTAGAAAGAAGAATGGGCTTTTTGAAGGTACATTTGATATGCTCATTATTGAAACTAATCTAACATTTTTCTCTTCTTCTAGTTGGATTCTAGATTTTGGATCAAGTGTTCATTTATGCACTTCTATATAGGATCTTGAAGAAATGAGAGGGCTGAGGGAAAGTAAGATCACTCTTTGGGTTGGCAATGGAACAAAGATTGCTGCTGTGGCCATCAGGACCTATCCACTACAATTATCATTAAGAGTTAGTTTAATTCTTAAAGACTATCGTTATGTACCTGTAGCCAGTAAAAATTTGATTTTTATATCTGTACTGGCACAGGATAATTATAATTTTTATTTCAATAAAGATATGTGTTCGATTTATTTTGAAAATAAAGTTATTGCACGTGCTTTCTTGATAGACAATCTTTATCATTTGCATATGGATGGAGTGTATATATTAACAAGCAAATTATGAATGTCATAAAATCTAAGAGACTTAGAGATAGGATTAGTCAAAAGTATCTGTGGCACTTTAGGCTAGGCCATATTGGAGAGGACAGACTCAACAAACTGGAAAAAGATGGTCTTCTCGGATCATTGACTTTCGAGTTTTATCTAATTTGTGAATCATTTTTTCAAGAAAAAATAGCCAAACTGTCCTTTATGCGATAAGAGAAAAGGGCCACTGAGATATTAGCCCTGGTACATACTGTCGTGTGTGGTCCATTCGATGTACAAGCCAGAGATGGCTATATCTACTTCATAACTTTTATCGATGATTATTCATGGTATGAGTTTGTGTATTCGATGCACCATAAGTCTAAATTCTTTAAAAAATTCATAAAGTTCAGACATAAAATAAAAAAATAGACCAAAAAATTCATAAAAGTTCTTCGATCAGATCAAGCAGGGGAATACTTTAGTGGAGAATTTTGGGTCTATCTCAAAGATAATGGCATAGTCTCATAGTGGATACCTCCAGAGATGTCACAGCTCAATGAGATATTCGAAAAGAGGAATCGGACCCTATTAGATATGGTTCGGCCCATAATGAGCTTCACAGACCTTCCTATTTTTCTCTGAGGACATGCATTACTTTCTACGATTCATCTTTTGAATCAGATTCTCTCTAAATCCATTCCTACCACACCATATGAGTTATTGCATGGTAAGAAGCCAACTCTTGGCTTCCTCAAGATTTGAGGACATCCAACCCATGTCAAGTGACAGCAGGTGGATAAGTTAGAAGCTAGGTTCTTTAGGGCTCGCTTCATAGGGTATCCTAAGGAAACCATGGGATACTACTTTTATCTTCCTGAGGATCATAATGTAATTATGAGCTGTCATGCTGTGTTCTTGAAAAAGGTATTTATTCAAGATGGAGGTAATGGGAGGAAGATTGAGCTCGAAGAGAAAGTCTCTAAAGAGCATCGAGTTCAAGAATCTGAACCCAATAATAAGCCAGTAGACATGATACCTCCTCCACCTTATAGATCAAGTAGGGTCTCCCATCCTCCTGAAAGGTACTTAGGTATTCTTACAGAGAATTTAAAAGAAGTATTTTTTGTGGGAGATAGGGATATTAGGAATGATCCCAAGACCTACAATGAGACAATGTTAAATATAGACTTCGAGAAATGGATGAAAGCGATGAAGTCAGAAATTGACTCCATACATTCCAACCAGATTTGATCCTTAGTAGATCCACCTGAAGGTATTATATCTATTGGGTGTAAATAGATTTATAAAAAAAAAATTAGGTCAGATAGTAAGGCAGAGACCTATAAGGCATGGCTAGTCGTAAAAAGTTATAGTCAATGCGAAAGTATTGACTATCATGAAACTTTTTCATCCATAGCCATACTAAAATTCATCCGTACTTTGCTTGCGCTAGCAGCCTTTTATGATTATAAAATTTGACAGATGGATGTGAAAACTACCTTCCTAAATGGATATCTCGAAGAAGATATTTATATAGAGCAGCCTTTGAATTTTATATCCAATGATAGTGATCACAAGGTCTGCAACCTGCAAAGGTCCATATATGGACTCAAGCAAGCATCTTGGAGTTGGAACATTGACTTTAATGATGTGATCAAAATATTTGATTTCATCAAAAATGAGGAGTCATGTGTGTACAAAAAGGTCAGTGGGAGCACTGTCACATTTTTCATATTATATGTGGATGACATCGTCCTGATTGGGAATGATATTTCTATGTTGACATCGGTCAAAATATGGTTATCAAAAGAGTTTGCTATGAAAGACCTAGGAGAAGCTTCCTATATTTTTGATATAAAAGTCTATAGGGATAGATCTAAGAGAATGATTAGACTCTCACAGCGAAAGTACATGGAGGAGGTGCTAAAGAGGTTCAGCATGAAAAACTCTAAGAGGGATCTTTTGCCCCTTAAACACGGTATTCATCTCTCTAAGAAGATGTATCCTGACACACCTGAGGAGATCCAGTGCATGAGTAAGATCCTTTATGCTTCGACAATAGGGAGCCTCATATATGTCATGTTATGTACACGACCTAATATAGTCCTTGTCATGAGTGTCACAAATAGATATCAGGCGAATCCAGATGAAGAACACTAGATTGTTGTTAAAAATATTCTTAAGTACTTGAGAAGGACTAAGAATTTATTGTTGGTCTTTGGTGAAAGATTGGAGCTGAAAGTTGAGGGATACATCGATTCAGACTTCATGACTGATGTCGATGATAAAAAGTCTACATCAAAGTGTATCTCTTGTGTAATAGTGGTGTGGTTAGCTGAAAGAATTTCAAGCAGCCGATCATTGCAGATTCGACCATGAAAGCTGAGTACATCATCACCTCTGAAGCTATTAAGAAAATCTTTTAGTTCAAGAAATTTATTACGAAGCTGGGTGTGATGCTATCAGATGCCATTGCACTGCACTACCACAATAATGATGCCATAGCCCTTGCTAAGGAGCTCAGATCTCATCAGAAGTCCAAGCATATAGAACGATAATTTTACATCATATGTGAATACCTCAAGAAGAAATTCATTGAGGTGTAGAGAGTCGACTCCATGCAAAATATGATGGACCTGCTGACCAAACCTCTTTGCCAGCAGAAGATCGAAGCTCACCTTGAGAAGATGGATCTTAGGTATATGGCCAATTGGCTTTAGATCAAATGAAAGTTTGTTAGATTTGTGTCCTAGAAGTCAATTGTTAGCTGATAATATTTTAATTATCAATAAAAAACTTTTTCATTTCAATCATATTTATGTATCCATGATTTGTCCTAAAAATTAATAAAGATGATTTTTGTATATTCTCAAAGTGTTGAGAATTTGAGACATACATTAAGTAGTGGTTAATTTCTAAATGCTCTCGATCAAAAGATCATCATGGAGGACAGTGATCAATCCATTCAAGATCGATGTATAGTTTATCTTTTGAGTGGGTAGATGAGTCTCGGGTCTGTAGTATAGGAACACTGGGTTGAGGGTGTAGATGGTTGTTAGAGAATAACTTGCACTGAGCGTGATCAATACAAAAAATCATATAGATGTCTACTCACTCTTCAGTGGTCTTCTCGATGCTGCAATAATATGAGTGATCTTTTGACCTACGGTGTTATTAGCTATTTACAGTGAGGCTACTGAGTTTGACTGCATGTTCTCTTGATTTCTAGCGATTTAGATCTTTACTATGTATGTTTGCTTCAGTAGGTTCAGGTTCACTGTTTGGAGTAGGATGCACCTAGATAGAATCTATCGATCTTGATAGAAAAGGAAAAGTCCTATGCGATTTGCGATACTGAGTTCAGAAAATTTTTGGTCAAAGCAAGTGTGAGTACTAAAAAAGAGTTTTCACGAGATTTGCAAATAAACTCGAGTTGAGCCAATCTTACATATGACTAACGATAGGATCTGACAAGTTCTCCATGACCTCCATCGAGTCGGGACTCATGATAGAAGGATTGAATCACATGATTACTGTACCTTGGGATTTACACTTTCATTCTGTTAGATTGTCACTACATACTGCTAGATATTATTGATGGATTGTGCGACTCATCGGGTGTCGTCTTGATGATCGATGATCCTCGAAGGGCAGAGTTGAAATTTTTCAATCCATCGAAAGGAGTTTCGATGATATTGTGATGGAGATCATAATATATCTTACTATCAGATAAAATAAAATCTATGGGGTCACATACAAAATAGATTCTTGTCCGATCAGATGGTAGATCGATGATTATGAATCATTAAATGATTTTAATCTTATCCAAAAGTTACCATTAAAAAATTTACTAAGTGTTAGTGAATCATAAGAGGATTAATTAGTGATTGGATTACTAATTGGCTCAATTTGATTGAGCAATTGAGATTCAGATTAAGTCTAATTGAATTGGATTCAATTTGACTAAGGATGGGTTTGATTAGATCGAGCCTAATTACAAGGGAGATTAATTCTTGATTTGATCAAGACTTGGATTTAGTTAATTCCTAATGAGATTAGGATTTAATTAACGACATTGAGTTCCTAATTTGATTAGATTTTTTTTTCTTATTTGGATCAAATCGAATCAGAGTTGGTTTAATTCAAATTTGGAAACCCCAGAGTTCAATAGAGCTGGGACTCTCTTTCCACTGCCCCCTTTTGGCTTTCATGCCTATATTCCATGACAAAAATTATTTTGGTGTGAAGAATGATGTGCATGAGGTTTCTGGGCATAGATATAAGAGGAGAGGATGTTTTTGACAGATAATTGGTTGATGACTCATCCACCTTATCTCTTGATCTCATTCCTAGTTTGAATTTGATTCAAATCAAGGATAGAGATAAGAAGAGAATCTATTTTTTTTTTATGGCAACTAGGTGGTGCCAACAATTGAATTCCTCCCTTGGGCATGGAAATTATGGGTGTGAGAAATCAGATCTGATTTCTTATGCCAATAGTTGAATTTTTTTAATGGCAAAAATATTTTAGCATGTGAAAAAGTGGTGCCCCCTCTCTCCCATGAAACCCTAGTTCTCCCTCTTATAAATAGGGACTAATTCTAGGCCCTATGGTGATATGAAAAATCAAAAAAAAAAATTAGAGGAAAATATTTTGAAAAATTGGAGTCTTCTTCCTCCTCTTCCTCTCCGTTCTTCCTAGTCCTCAAGATTGTCTTTTGAGATCTGTGAGAGAACAACCTTAGCCATCGAAGAGGAGTCTTTTGCAAGAGAGCTAGCACCCTAGTGAAGATACCTATCTTTGGCTGGAACGAGCCTCGTGTGGATACCTGTGGAGGTCGAGCGCATGCATGACTAAAGGAACCCGTTAAAAATCATGATCGTCGGTTGCGGTGTAGATCGACCTGCGTAAAGGTATTGAGATTTGATCTCATCCTTATTTTATTTTCAGATTATATGCATATCTTTATTCCTTATCTTGGGTAAGATTAGATGAGATCTAATATATGTTGGGTTAAAGGATTTAACCCAATTTATTTTTGCTGCTTATGAAAAATTTTTAAAATCTATGCATGCATCCTACCCGATTTTCTAACACCAACATATAGACAAGGACCATACTACCAAAATGCCTCATAACTTTTCACCACTGCACATAGTTTAGCTTTTAAGGAGAAAGTCTTGAAAGTGTTAGAATGATTGGAAGTCAATATCCAAACCCTTCACTCCCACATGCAATCAATTGCTAAGCTAGAGGTCTAAATAGGTCAATTAGCTATAGCCTTCAGTAGAAGAGAGGAGGAAAAACTATCCAGCCAACCCATAAGCAATCCTTGGGGGCAGTATATGGCTGAAAGCTTGAATATCTATGAAATCTTTTTCGAGTAAGCTAAATCTGTGATAACCCTTAGAAGTGGAAAGGTCTTAGAATAGCTAGAAAGAGTCAATACGTCAGGAACCTAAACTCAGACCAAATTATCTGATAATAAGGAAGACCCCAAGGAGAGGGATGAACCAATTTTCTAAGCACTTGTACTAAGAGTTCCATTCCTAAGTGCTCTAGAAACACCTCTACCTTCAAACAAAATGGGGATCAAGATGAAGGAAATGCTTAAACTATTTAAACAAGTCCACATCAACCTTCCTCCTTTAGATACCATCAAACAGGTCCCGACCTATTCCAAGTTTTTGAAGGATTTGTGCACACAAAAATGAAAATCTAAAGCATACATCCCCAAAAAAGTTTGTCTCACTAAACAAGCTAGCTCGATCTTCTAATATGCCACACCACCCAAACTTAAAGACCCTGGTGCCCCTATCATCTCCTATGTCATAGGTGGCCTAACCATAAAAAAAGCCTTGTTAGATCTAGGAGCGAGTGTCAACCTTCTCTCGAGCTCAGTTTATGAACTTTTTGATTATGAAGAATTGAAATCCATATCGATTACCTTACAATTAGCAATTATTTTGAAAATACAAATCAATAAAAATAATAGATTGTAAGAAACTAAGAAATATGAAACACAGAGATTGTAATAAAAATATTTTTTATTCATCAAATAAAGAAGCATACATAATGAAAAAAAAATAAAAATTCGATACAAGATGACTAAACCAAGTTGAACTTTTCACTACGTCTGATGGTGGATGTGTCTCTTTGAATCTTTTGTCTTTCTCCATACAGACAGCCATAGGATGGCTGAAAGGCTTGATCTAAGAACTTCAAAGAAGAAAGATAGATAGAAAATGATATGAAAATATGAAAAGAATAGCAGTACTAGGATTAGGATCTCTCCTAAATTTGATGGAAGGTGTGCTAGGATTAAGACCTTTCCTAGACTTCTTGGGATGTAAAGAATGGATCTATGGAAGAATATAATGTCGTGCTAGGGTTAGTACCTCTCCTAGACTTATGAAGAAAAAAGAAAGAGAGATGGGGGCAGCAGCTTGAAGAGAAACTTAGGCATTGGCTTGATGGGAAGAGAGAAAGAGAAGAACTTTGATGGAGGAGAGGAAGAGAGAGGGGAAAAGATGAAGAACCCCATAAGGGGACTGATGGATTGAAAAAGAAGGGCTGGGGTGTATTTATAGAGAGGAGGCTAGGATTTCATAAAAAGAGAGGTGAGAGCATGAATAAGGATCTTTGGATCTTCATATTATTTTTTCTCTGTTGATCAATAAGTTGCATTCACAATTGGATCTTCATGAAGAGTGATCTTTTAATCTGAGCCCTTGAGATTTAAGTCATATTCACACTTGATTCCATTTATCTTTTAATCTGGATCCTTGATTGGAGAGATTGCTTTTTGATCCTTGATCTTTAAGTTGCGTTCATACTGGAATGAGAGCTGGTTGTCTGGTTCACTCAAATCTGATCTGATTTGAATCTAATTTGAATCGTATGAACTCAAACTCCCAATTACCTGTAAAATAGACTAGAGAGCATCAAATTTTTAATAAATAAAATATAATTAAATAAAATTATATGCCACTAGTGACTTAATTCATGTATTCATCAGATAGTGATCAATCTATTTAAGATCGGTGCATGGATCATCTTCCTTCTATTGAAAAATATGTCCCAAAGTCAATTGTTAGACGATTATGCTCATCTTATAAATTATATATAAATTTTTATTAATAAAAATTATTTAGTATTTTCATTATAAATTGATCATCTTTGAATTTTTATGTTGTAATGAAGTCCTTAGGACTATATATATTAATCGACAAAAGAGGATTTGTTGTTAAGTCCTTAAAATTATTTACGATCAAATGATATGCTATTACTAGGACGATAGCGATATCAAGTGTAGGTCATTGTGTGCCATATGAGTTAGTTATCCTCTTAACCAAGGAGTGTGGAGACACTGTTATGACATACAGATGGAATGTAGAGTACATTCGCATCGAACGTGACCATATGCCGAGCACTCTGTTGTCAAGAGTAGCTTGTGAAGGGTATGGGTATAAGTATCCCTCCAACTTGAGACCATCACGGTGACTTATAAAGCAACTCACTATACTTTAGTATCAAACAATTTGAGTTTCTAACTTAGTGATGAAAGGATACTAAATGCAGTTAAGTACTTATCAAGTTAGTGTGCGAGTTGACCCCTCTGAATTGATAGGAGATATGCATCAATGTATTTCAATTTAGCAAAATCTTGATCAAGATAATCCATGAGATAGATTTGAAAGATTGAAATATAATGTGGTTAACTTAATTAGGGTTGACAGTTAAACCCTAGGTCACCTTAAGCATTTGGGTCAAAGGGATGAATTATATGATAACCATACGCCAGTAGGTTCTAGAAGGTTGCTTTGTAATACTTCGACCTATCCGATCGTCAGGTCATCATTGCTAGATGATTATATTGATTGGCATAAAAAGTTATTCCTATGCTATCGACTTAGATTCGAACCTATAGGATCACACGCATTAAAAAATTTGATCAGATCTGATGGCTGAAGAGTCCAATTGAATTATGACTCTGGTGAAGAGTCCTACTTGGACTAAGACTCTATGGGAGAGTCTCACTGGGATTGAAACTCTATTATTTTTAAAGAATTAATTAATAATTAGATTACTAATTGACTCAATTTGATTGAGTAAAGAGCTTTGAAATAAGTCTAATTGAATTAGATTCAGTTTGACTCAAATTGGGATTGATATGATCAAACTCAATTACAAGAGAAATTTGATCATGATTCGATCAAAGTTTGGACTCAGCTAATTCCTAATTGAGTTAGAAATTTGATGAGATATTTAGATTTCTAATTGGATTAGGTTTATTTCTATCAGTGTTTTCAATCCAAATTTGATTTGGATTAGAATTGAATTAGAAATGAAGAGTCCAAATCAGACTATGACTCTATCCTTATCTTTTGTGCCACATCTGAATCCATGCCAATTTCTCCACATCTAATTGGATTTGGATTATGATTTTTGGCATCATGAGAGAGGATCTAATAAGAGTGGTCAGCTATAACTGATGATTCATAATATTATCTCTTGCCTAATTTGAATGCGATCTGAATTAGAGATAAGATACAGACTAGAAAAGAGATTTTTTGTATATGGTATATTATTGGAGCCATATTATTATTTTTTTATTTTTCTTGAGAAATCTTTTGTGTGTGAAACTCTAGATTCTTTCTCCACATCCTAATAATTTTTTTGAAATTTTTGAGGATGCCAAAAGGGGATTTTGGTGTTGATTCATAGTATCCTTTCTTGAAAAGTCCTAATTCTTAGTCTATAAAAGGGGACCCCTCTCTTGGACGTCCTATGATCAATTTGATGGAACCTAATTTAAGATTTCAGGGTTAGATCTTAAAACTTTTTAAAGATCAGACAGTGGAAGACTAAAATAAATCAAAATTTATCTTATAAAATCAGAGAATCTCTAGATCTAAGATCCTATTACATGATTATTACATGGTATTAAATCAGAAATTAAAATATAAAGAGCAAAAACTATATATTGATCATATCAACGTTTCTATATTACATCTAATGTATGTAAAATATAATAGATCAGATCTATTACCTTGCAAGTTAGACATTTTAACTTTGCTGATCCAGACTTGAGGATGATGTTGTGAGCCGCACATGCATCGGCCTTTAGGAGTCATCCACACGAGCCCACGAATCACGATCAGAAGTCCTGATCCAGAAAATCAGCACAGTATGCTAGTACTGTGCTGATCCTTCTTTGATGGTCGATCAGATGCCTCATTCTTCTTGATTTAGATTCTTTCAAAGATGAAAAGTAGGAGAAGGAGTTTTAGATATGAGACACTCTCAAAAAACTCACAGATGAAGGAAGGAAAGAGGTGAACTCAGCAACCCTAGAAGAAGACCCTCTTCTTTTTCTCTTTGCTCTCACCTAGATACCTAGTTTTGTGTCTATTATATCTCCATGCCCCAATACTATTTTTCTCTGATTTTTACATACCCCAAAGGTATCTCAATGCTCTATAATTCACAAAAATTTCAAGAAGAAATTCATCTTAAATAATGAGATATGAAGAATCCTTATCTAGGTCAAATATCTAGTCAAGAAAAATCCAAACAGGGCAAGACAAGTGGTGCCCAATTCTTGGGTGCCCCCTCCATCTTTTTCTGCCATGGACCACCAGAAAAGGGAACACAATATGTGCCATAAAAATTATAAAAATTTTAAAAAAAAAATCTGGATAAAATCAGTGTCATAAGGAAAGAGTTTTGGTTTCCTAAAATTCTATCTCATAGAATTTAAAATCCAAACTAATTCCTACTTTGACTTGGTCCACAACCACATTCCATGTAAGAGAGAAAGAGTGGAAAGCTTTGGGTATGCATGAAGGCCTGGGAGAGAAGGTTTTGTCACATAAAATAAGAGAGAGTGGGCATGGGGGGCTAAGGTGGTGCAAGGTGGAATCCTAGTCTTACTAAGGTTCAATCTATGACTTGTTCAAATTTGATTTCTCAAACCAAATCAAATCAAAACCAAATCAACCCAATTAAAATAGATCTTAACTTAATTAAAAATTTAATTTAATCAAATTAAATTAGATTTAAATTAAATTTAATTTTTTAATCGAATTAGAAATTAGGTTGATCCAAGCCTTAATTGAACTAGGACTAGTTTTTTCTTGCACTTGGCTTATCCAATAAACCAATTGGACTTGATCCAATCAATCCCAAATCAAATATAATTAAATTATATTCAATTAGATTTAATTTTAACCCATTGATTTAATCAAATTAAGCCAATTAGCAATCAAATTGCTAATCGATCCTTTTGCAATGCTTGCACTAGGTTAAATGTCAATCGTATTGATCGTTTAACCCTAGAATGATTTTTAATCATTGATCAACCATCCAATCGGATCGTGAACTTAAATATGTGTGATCTCATAGGTTCGAGCCTAATCTGATAGCATAAAAATAAATTTTTATACCAATCAAAGTAACCATCTAGCAATGATACCCGACGGTCGGATAGGTCGAATGTGTAGAACAACATCCTTAGAACCCATGTGGATATAGTTTCCATATAATTCATCTCCTTAACTAAAATACTTATAGGACACCTAAGAGTTCAACTGTCAACTCTGATCAGGTTGTCCACGTTGTATTTCAAAATATCAATCCATCTGATGGATTATCCTGGCCAAGATTTTGCTAAATTGAAATACAGCGACTCATTCTTCTCCAACTTTTGGAGTGGTCAATCCCATCTTGATCACACTCTGACTTTGCAAGTACTTGATTGTGCCCAGAAGCCTTCTGTCATTGAATTAGAAATTCAGTTAGTCCAGTACCAAAGCACAGTGAGTTGCTTGCAAGTCACTAAGACGATCTCAGGTCTAAGAGACACTTATACCTATATCCCATCAGAGACATTCTCGACAGTAGAATGCTCTGGAGTTGGTCATGTTCAATAATGATGTACTCTTACATCTCATTTGTATGCCATACCAGTGTCTCCACACTCCTTGATTAAGAGGACAACCAACCCATATGGCCTACAGCGACCTATGCTCGATAGAAGCTGCCGTCCTTATTAACAGTCTATCATTTGGTCGTGAACAGTTTTAAGGACTAATCGATAAATCCTTTCTTTATCGAATCTAAATAGTCCTAAGGACTTTATCACAACAATGAAGTTCATTAGAAGATAAAAACTTATGATAAAAATATCAAAAATATATTTTATTTATTAACAAATTAATTACAATACAAGGTTGCTCAACCGTCAATAGGTTGATGATTGACTTTTAGGACATATTTCCTAACACAATTCTCTTATAGATTTTTTATTTTTAGAACCCCTTTTCATCCTCCTCTCTTTCTCCTCCAGATCTTCTATCACTTTGGAGTGTTCAAGGTGCTTGTAGAAGAAGGAAGAGATCAGCTGTCGAAGTTGTTCGTAGACTAGCATCTCCGAGCCCCTGATCTGCGCAAGTCTTCATGTGAATTTTTTTATAAAGACCAGATGACTTTGTGTGGCTGTGAGTGACCTAAGGAACACTCTCTCTAACTATTGGATCAAAGGAGATCAAGATCAAAATTTGTTTGGTAACGATCTCTAACTTATTTTGATTCCTATGGTAGATCTAATAGTTAGATCTAGAATTTCAGCATCAATGAGATCGATGTGATTTTTATTTTTAGATCTAAAGTATATATTTTTTATATCAAAGATTTTGATGTGATAGTCTAAGATTAGATCTTATACATATAATTAAAATTAAATTATTTAATATATTATTTTTACTGCATAAAATTTTTAATTGTATGCACTGCACTATTGTATTTTTTCTTCAACTGGTATCAGAGTCAGGTTGTTTTGATATGAATTAATTTGACTTTAGATCTAATTTTTTATTATGAGATCTCATTATTTATGATTTAGATTAGATCTAAATTAGTTTATTTTTAGATCTGATTATTAATTATTTAGATTAGATATTCTGAGTAGCAAAGTACTCGGATTGGATAATCACCAGGCCATCCGATCATAGGAGCAAGTAGAGTTTCATGACCCTCTCATCTTATTCAATGGGGTGCTCTTCATGGCATGTAGGGGTGCTACTGTGAGGTCTCATGAAGAAGAAAGCGAAAAGAAAAAACTTATTCTCTTACAAAATCCTAGATCTTGAAACCCTAGGTGTTGTTGTATATAATGCAAGTTACAAAGATGGTTAGTTACATCTAATCTTGTTTAATAAAAATTATTTTGATCTAAAATTATAAAAATTTAGATTTGATCTAAAAAATTTTATGACTTGATATAAAAAATTTACATAAAAAATTATTTTCGAAACCTTAACCATGTTGATGCAAAACTTAATTGAAAATTAAGTATCAAGCTGATTGGATCTAGAATTGTGATTTAGATCTAATGATATTTTATAAAATATTGGGCATGGGTTAGCTCAAATCAGGTCCTTCTCTTCAATTGGATTAGATCTAAGGTTAGAATCAAAAAATTGATTGATCATGTAGAGAAATTGATTAGATCTAATCAAATATTGAATTAGATTAATCAGAATTTTTTTAGTACAATAGTTGTAGATAGTCAAGTCTATATCTTTGATTAGACCAAATGGACCTTGATTGTGGCTCAATGGTTGAAATCGAATCATTAGGTTGGTTAAATCGAAACTAGCTAACCAATTGGTGTCTAAAATAAGTTTGGTATTTCGATTGGTGATTTTTAATTGGAAGCGGTATATCTGGCCATTTCGATGGTGTCTAAGGTAAGCTTAGCAGACCCTCCCATCGATCTCACTTACTTGACCAATTTGGTGAACTAGATTTTGATTAGATTGCTAAGTGATTCGAATTAGCCCATGCCATTAAGATTGATTAGTGTGACTGATCTAGGTACTAGTTCAATCAGCATGACCTAATCTGATTCAGTGACTTGATGAAGTCAGTGGAAGGATTATAGTCTACTGATTGATGTTTTCTTCTCTCCTCTCTTCTCTAAATTGATTAAACCCTCTAAATTATTAGATCTCTAAAATGAATTGGTTATGGTAATAACTAGATCATAGCCTCTCATTAAAGTGAGTGATAATGGGCCAATTATTTTTGATTGACATTGCAGGCACCATCCGTCTGGTGTTCTCTCTGAAAGATGGAATTATCATTCATCATATGATGACTCTGATGAACTATCTGATGATGGTTGGGTTGACTGAGCCATCCTTAGGCCGGATCACTCATTAGGTAGAATCACTGAGTAGGTTCATGTTAATGGTTTGACCTAATCAAAACTTTCAGTGGAGGTCTATCACCTACTAAAATAAAATCTGGGACTAAATTAAATACTAGAAGTTGTTTGAAGAAATAATTGGTTAAGAACCTATCCATAGGTGCATATGGATTGATCGAGCCATCCTCGGGCCTATATGTAGTCTGTATGGATTCTAGTACCTGCTAAGGAATTAAGATAATTTTTCAAATTGGAGGTAGAGGCTACCAATTCATATAAAATAGTGAGAGGATCTTTACACTAAAGTTCAAATCTTTAGGATTAATAAATTTATATACTAATTAGACTTTGTTCTTTCTTTGTATGTACAGATATGGTCTCAAACTTGTCACTCCGATCACTGTTGGACAGTGAGAAGCTTATCGAACTGAATTTTGATAATTAGTATCGAAAGTTAAAGATTATCTTGAAGTACAAGTGGATCTTTAATGTGATAATAGATCCGGTACCTGAGGAGCCTGCTCCTAATGCTTGTGGAACGATCTGAGACACTTATTTAAAGTGGCTCAATGATCGTACTATGGTTCATTGCATCATGCGGGCCTCCATGAATGATGAGTTCAGTCAAAAGTTAGAAGAGACTCGACCAGAGAAAATGCTTCAAGTGTTGAGAGATTTTTTTGGTACTCCTGACGATGTTGAGCGGCACAAGACTAGTTGCATCATTTTCAATGTTCGGATGTGGGAGGATGCATCTGTTACTGATCATGTATTGTACATAATCAAGCATATTAAAAAATTGAACAAACTCGACTTTCCTTTGCATGAACAGCTGGGGAAGGATGCGATCTTGAACTCTCTATTCAAGTCCTACCTACCATTCCTTAGTCATTTCAGAATGACGAAGCCTGTAGTCAACTACCACAATCTGTTGGAGTTGCTACAGATTTTTGAGAAAGATCACCAGCTCCACAAAGAGACAGTGAATCTAGTGGGAGGATCTTCTTCGGATAGTCATCGTCCCTTTAAGAAAGAAAAAAAGAAGAAGCATAAGAAGGTGCCTGGTGCTGAGAGTCAGTCCCAAAAATTCAAGTTTAAGACTGATCAAAATTAGATAGAGTACTTCTTTTGCAAGAAGCAGATCACTGGAAGAAGAATTATCCTCAATATATCGCTTTCCTTGATCCGAACAGGTCAAAGAAGAAGAAGCAATCAGTTGTTGGACAAGGTACTTATGTGATAACATCTTGTAACTTCTCTCCTATAGATATAATGACCTGAGTATTAGATACTAGAAGCCCTATTCATATTTGCAATTCATTGCAGAATCTTTAGGTCACTAGGAGATTTGGAGAAGATGAGAGATTTCTGAATGTTGAAGATGAAAGATTAGTTTCAATTCTAGTTTTAGGATTCATCAAGCTTGTATTCGAGTCTCAGTATATTATTCTTAATGAGTGTCATTACTGTCTTAGTTTTTTTTAAACATTATTTTTGTAGGCCTTTTAGCCAATTCTAATTATGAAATATCAATAAAAAAATTTTTTATGATATCATTTTGAATGGTGTTATAATTTTACATGGACAGCTGAATAATGGTATTTATGTTGTGTCTAAGCCTAATGTAATATACATTTCAAATAAATGCCCAAGAATAGATGATGTCACAGATACCTACCTTTGACATTGTAGGCTAGGTCATATTAATAAGAATAGGATGAATAGGTTAGCTCAAGAAGAAATTCTTGATAAACATGATTATGAATCGTTACCTACCTGTGAGTCTTGTTTACTTGAAAAGATAACCAGTCACCTTTTACTGAAAAAAATGAGCGAGCCAGTGATGTGCTAGGTCTGATACATACTGATATATGTAGACGCATGAGTACATGTGCCAGAGGAGAGTATAGCTACTTCATCATGTTCACAAATGACTTATCTAGGTATGGGTACGTCTACTTGATGAAACACAAGTCCAAATTATTTGAAATGTTCAAACAGTTCCATAATATAGTAGAGAAATAAACTAAAAAAAGTATTAAAACTCTCCAGTTTGACCGAGGAGGTGAATACCTTTTCAGTGAATTTCTGACATATCTAGGAGAGAATAAGATTCTCTCCCAATGGACCCCTCCAGGGACACCACAGCATAATGGCGTCTCAAAAAGGAGGAATCAAATCTTGTTGGACATGGTTCGTCCATGATGATGTTTGTAACTCTGTCGATCTCTTTTTGGGGATATGCACTTGAAACAGTCTGTTTTGTGCTCAATAATCTTCTAAGCAAGTCAGTTAGTAAGATATCATATGAAATATGGTCAGGACGTAGGCTGAAACTCTCTTACTTTAGGGTTTAGGGGTGTCCAGCTTATGTTAAATGATTACAAACTGACAAGCTCAGTTCAAAATTTGATAAGTGTAATTTTGTAGGGTACCTCAAGGAAACAAGAAGATATTACTTTTACCTATTTGCTGAACAAAAGGTGTTTGTCAGCAGTAAGACACTTTTTAAAAAAAAAATTCCTTAGTGAAGGAATAAGTGCCTCTAAAATTGAGCTTGATGAAGTTCGACAGGTAGAAGAACCAACACCAATGATTGAATTTGAACTGAATTTGATGAGATCAAACCTGAAGCCTAATGAACAAACATCCTTAAGGCAATTTGGTAAAGTACCGTGTCAGCCAGACAGATACTTAAGTTTCTTGATCTGGGACAGAGATCCTATCGAACTCGATGAGAACGATGAGAATCCAATCACCTACATGGATGTAATGTAGAGATCTGACTCTGATAAATATCTTGAAGCCATGAGATCCGAAATAGAGTCCATGAAGGTCAACGATGTATGGACATTAGTTGACCCACCTGAAGGGGTAAAGCCCATAGGGTGTAAGTGGATCTTCAAGAGGAAGAGAGGCGCAGACGGAAAGGTAGAGACCTATAAAGTCTATTTGGTTGCCAAGGGTTATTGTCAGTATTATGGTATTGACTATGATGAGATATTTTCTCCTATGACAATGCTCAAATCTATTCGGATTATGCTTGCGATAGCAGCATATCTGGACTATAAAATCTGACAAATAGATATGAAAATAGCTTTCCTAAATAGAGAGCTGAACGAAAAGGTGTATATGATACAACCTGAAGAGTTCATATCCACAGATGAGTCTAAAGTATGCAAGCTTTAGAGGTTCATTTATGGATTGAAACAAGCATCTCGGAGTTGGAACATATATTTTGATAAGTTGATCAGAACGTATGGCTTTGTTAGGAATGGAGAGAAATCCTGTATATATAAGTGGAAAATGGTTCGATAATTATATTTCTTGTATTGTATGTGGATGACATACTCTTAATCGGGAATGATATCCTTACATTACAAAGAATAAAAGTGTGGCTGTCATCATAATTCTTCATGAAAGATCTGGAAAAAGCAGCCTATATCCTAAGGATGAAGATCTATAGGGATAGATCTAAGAGGCTGCTCGGGCTCTCCCAATCCACGTATATAGATACTATGCTGAAACAGTTTAACATGGAGAATTTCAAAAAAGGCTATCTTTCGATAAGCCAAGAAATTTTTCTTTCAAAAGGAGATTGTCCGACAACTCCTCAAGAGAGAGAGAGTATGAGTAGAGTTCCATATACTTCGACAATGGATTCTATTATGTATGCTATAATATGTATGAGATCAGATGTGGTATACTCATTAGGGGTAATGAGTAGATACCAGTCTGATCCAGGAGAAAATCATTGGAAGGTCGTAAAGATCATTCTTAAGTATTTAAAAAATACTAAGGATCAGTGGCTTGTGTATGATAAAACTGACTTGAAACTTATGGGGTTCACCGACTCCAGCTTTCAATCAGACCATGATGATAGTAAGAGTGTGTCGGGTTATATTTTTATCCTAAATAGTAGAGCAATCCGTTGAAAAAATTTCAAGCAGAATACTGTGGCAGACTCTATTTGCGAAGTGGAGTATATCGCAGCATCCGATATTGTGAAGGAAGCTATATGGTTGTGAAAGTTCATCGGCAAGCTCGAGTGACATCCTCCATTGATGGCCCTGTTTTGTTATACTACGACAACACTAGAGCCATTGCTCAAGCTAAAGAGTCGAGAACCCATCAGCGCACCAAATATATTCTGCGTCGTTATCACCTTATTCGAAAAATCATAAATTGAAATGACGTCGACCTTCAGAAGATCGATGGAAGAGAGAATCTAACCAACCCATTTACTAAAGCTCTCAAAATCAAGGAGTTCGATGATCATAAATCAAAGATGGGTATATGATACTATACCAATTGGCTTTAGTTCAAGTGGGAGTTGTTGGAAAATATATCCCAAAATCAATCGTTAAACGATTGTGCTCATCTTATAAATTGTATATGAATTTTTATTAATAAAAATTATTTGATATTTTTATTACAAATTGACCATCTTTAAATTTCTGTATTGTAATGAAGTCCTTAGGATTATATATATTAATCGACAAAGAAGGATTTGTCGTTAAGTCCTTAAAATTGTTTACGACCAAATAATGTGCTATTACTAAGACGATAGCGATATCAAGTGTAGGTCATTGTGTGCCATATAAGTTTGTTGTCCTCTTAACCAAGGAGTGTAAAGATACTATTATGATATACAGATGGAATATAGGAGTACATCCACATCGAACGTGATAATATGCCGAGCACTCTGCTGTTAAGAGTAGCTTGTGAAGGGTATGGGTATAAGTGTCCTTCTGACCTGAGACCATCATGGTGACTTGTAACCAACTCACTGTATTTTAGTATCAGACTATCTGAGTTTCTAACTTAATGACGAAAGGATACTAGGTGCAATCAAGTACTTATCAAGTCAGTGTGTGAGTCAAGATAGAATTGACCCCTCTGAATTGGTAGGAGATATGCATCAGTGTATTTTAATTTAGCAAAATCTTGATCAGGATATTCCATGAAATGGATTTGAAAGGATAAAATATAATGTGATTGATTTAATTAGGATTGATAGTTAAACCCTAGGTCACCTTGAGCATTTGGGTTAAAGGGATGAATTATACGATAACCATATGCCAGTAGATTCTAGAAGGTTGCTTTGCAACACTTCGACCTATCCGATCATCAGATCATCATTGCTAGATGGTTACGTCGATTGGTATAAAAAGTTATTCTTATACTATCAGCTTAAGTTTGAATCTATGGGGTCACATGCATTAGAAGATTTGGTCAGATCTGATGGCTGAAGAGTCTAATTGGATTGTGACTCTGGTGAAGAGCCTACTTGGACTAGGACTCTGTAGGAGAGTCCCACTAGGATTGAGACTCTACCATTTATAGAGAATTAATTAGTAATTATATTATTAATTGACTCAATTTGATTGAGTAAAGGGCTTTGAAATAAGTCTAATTGAATTAGATTCAGTTCAACTCAGATTTGAGATTGATATGATCAAATCTGATTACAAAGAAAATTTGATCCTGATTTGATCAGAGTTTGGACTTGGCTAATTCCTAATTAGGTTAGAAATTTGATGAGATATTTAGATTTTTAATTAGATTAGGCTCATTTTTATCAGTGGTTTCTATCCAAATTTGATTTGGATTAGAATTGAATTAGAAATGAAAAGTCCAAGTCAGACTAGGACTCTATCCTTATCTTTTGCACCACATCTAGATCTATGCCAATTTCTCCAAGCCTAATTGAATTTGGGTTATAATTTTTTGCATCATGAGAGAGCATTCAATAAGGGTGTCAACTATAGCTAATGAGTCATAATATTGTCTCTTGCCTAATTTGAATGCGATCCGAATTAGAGATAAGATGAAGACTAGAAAAGAGATTTTTCATATATGATATATTATTGAAGTCATATTATTTTTTTTCTTATTTTTTTTAAGGAATTCTTTAGCATGTGAGACTTTAGATTCTTTCTCCATATCCTCATGATTTTTTTGGAATTTTTAGGGATGCCAAAAGGAGGTTTTGGCATTGATTCATGGCACCCTTTCTTGGAAAGTCCTAATTCCTAGTCTATAAAAGGGGACCCCTCTCTTGGATGTTCTATGATCAATTCTCTTATAGATTTTTTATTTCTAAAGCCTCTTCTCCTCCTCTTCTCTTCCTCCTATAGACCTCCTATCACTTTGGAGTATCCAAGGTGCTTGTAGAAGAAGAAAGAAATCAGCTGTTGAAGTTGTTCGCAGACTAGCATCTTCGAGCCCCTGATCTATGCAAGTCTTCATGTGGATTTTTCTATAAAGGCCAGATTACTTCATGTGGCTGCGAGCAACCTGAGAAACACCCTCTCCACCATTAGACTAGAGAAGATCAAGATCAAAATTTGTTATAACCCAAGCCTAAAGCCCATTAAACCCAAGCCCAATTGAAAAAAAAAATAAGGAAATCGAGAAGAAGACTCCTGATAGGAGTCTTCTTCTCTGATGAACCACGATGGATTGGGAGTCCTAGGACCACCAGAGGTCCTAGGGCTCTCTACAAAAAGGCTTTTCCCTTCCTAAGAACCCCCCATCAGTTTTCATCCCTCTCTTCCTCCCTAATTTCTCCGATTGAAGCTGCGGCCCTTGATTCATGCTCGCCGTGATTTCTCGCCGGCGGGATCACCGAAGGCTGAGGTAAGCCCTTCTTCCTCTTCCTCTCTCCTTCTTTCCGTGCCTCTGTGCACAACCATCGGTGATGGGTGTCATCGGATTTTGTTGAAGAAGGGACCCCCTGTTTGGTCTCTTCTTCTCTTTGATTTTTCAGCACCGCGATCACTGCCGACCGCCGGCTTTGGCCTCTCTGAACTTGAGAGGGTTGCCCCCTGCCACCGGCCTTCGTCGTGTCGGCTCCGATCCAGATGGCTGGTCAAGGGGAGGGATCTATCATTCCCCTATTTCGGCCAGGGAAGACCCTGAAAAAAAAAAGAAAGAAAAGAAAAAAAAAAGAAGGAAAAAGAAAAAGAGAAAAAGAAAAGAAAAGAAAAAGGAAGGAAAAAGAAAAAGAGAAAAAAAGAAAGAAAAAAGAAAAGAAAAGAAAAAAAAGGGGGAGAGAGAGAAAGAGAAGGAGAGAGAGACTTTCTCTCTCTCTCTTGGATTTTTTTAGGATTAATAAATTTTAAAAAAAATAATAATAATATGATAAATAAATAAATATAATAATAATAATAGTAATTGTTGGGTATAAAATACCCACAGCCGGAACCCACGGCGGAACCGCCATCAGCAAGTGCAGCTCCGCCCGGACTCCTATGGGAGCCGGGCTCCACCGCCATCAGCAAGTGCAGCTCAGCCCGGGCTCCTACGGGAGCCGGGCTCCACCGCCATCAGCAAGTGCAGCTCCGCCCGGACTCCTATGGGAGCCGGGCTCCACCGCCATCAGCAAGTGCAGCTCCGTCCGGACTCCTACGGGAGCCGGGCTCCACCGCCATCAGCAAGTGCAGCTCCGCCCGGACTCCTACGGGAGCCGGGCTCGGCCCACGACATCAGCGCAGCTCCCTCCGGACTCCTACGGGAGCCGGACTTCGCCGCCAACATCAGAACAGCTCCGCCCGGACTCCCACGGGAGCTGGGCTCCGCTCTCAGTATCAACTGCTGGTAAGCTCTATCCGGACTCCTATCAGAGCCGGACTTCACCCTTAACTTTGTTTGCAGCGCAGCTCCGCCCGGACTCCTACGGGAGCCGGGCTCCACCGACGACATCAGTGCAGCTCTCCCCGGACTCCTACGGGAGCCGGACTTCGCCGCCAACATCAGTACAGCTCCGCCCGGACTCCCACGGGAGCCGGGCTCCGCTCTCAGTATCAACTGCTGGTAAGCTTAATCCGGACTCCTATCGGAGCCGGGTTTCGCCCTTAACTTTGTTTGCAGCGCAGCTCCGCCCGGACTCTTACGAGAGCCGGGCTCCACCGCCGACAGCAGCTGCAGCTCCGCTCGGACTCCTACGGGAGCCGGGCTCGGCCCACGACCCCTACCGCCAGGAGGACCTCACCCGCACCTCAACAGAAACTGGGCTCCGGCCGTTACCGAGCTTCAATCGACAGATCCACGACCCCTGACAGGCCCTCAAAGCGGCCACGACCCTGCTCCACCTCCTGTGGCGGACTCCACGCAGTTTCATCATTCCCTGACAAGCCGCAGCAGCCATAGCCGCCCTGCTCCACTTCCTGTGGCAGACTCCGCACAGCTCCACTACCCCCTGGCAAGCCACAGTGACGGCCACAAACCTGCTCCACCTCCTGCGACGGATACCATGCGATTCTCCTGACGACGGACGCTGCTCCACCCCTCATAACAAATTCCACGTGGCAAGTCGAGGTGATGCCCACGTGTCTGCTCCATTATCTTTCGCAATCATTTCCCCTGACCGTGGGCGGCCCACTACCAGGCGGTTACAAACGTCGCCATCAGTCCGTTGCCTCCCCCGCCTATAAAAGGGGGGACTCAGATACGTTATTCCTTAAGCCCTTTCGCCTTATCTCAAAACTCTGCTAAACTCTCCGTTCGAGCACTCCATTCTTGTTGAGGTAGAGAACTGACTTGAGCGTCGGAGGGTCTTGCCGGAGCAACCCCACCTCCAGTTTAGACTTCCCTTGCAGGTCCCGGCGGCGACCGCGGCTTCCTCAACTCCAGCTTCTCTGGCGCAGACGGATTTCTGCACCAACAGGATTGGCGCTAGAGGAAGGGGCTTGAACCTTCGCAGCACCCTTGTTCTTGAAGGAGCGCTCGACGGAGCCGTCTCCGGCCATCTCTCCGTCATCTACTCCTAATCCTCCCCCGCGAGATCGACACCCGATGCCTCTGCACAGGGCATCCACCCGGCGGTCCACGGCCTCCGCGGCCAGGTCTCAGGCTCCGACCTCCCCTCCCGTCTCTCAGCCAGCTCCTCCTCCCCCTCCGGCGACGGCGGTCGGCGTGGAGCAGTTTGACTTGCTGGCGCAGCAGGTCAAGGGCCTCGTCGAGGCCGTACAGGCAATGCAGCAGCAACCACCGCAGGCGTCAGTGCATCCGGAAGGGGCATCTCCGGAATGCCAGAACCCGGCGGTGGGGCGGGCCACCTGGGCCAGCCGCCCCGTCCTTCCCAGGGAGGCGAATCCAAGGGTGGAGAGCCCTCAATCGGACCACGGCTCCACCCCTGGGAGATCCCTGCCCCCGTTCTGCCAAAGGACCCTCGAGACTCGGAGTCGAGAGGACTTCCTAGACCGGAGGCTCCAGGAGATGAACCGACGGATCGAAGAACTCCGCCATGCGCCTCCCGCTTACGGTGAGGATATCTGCACTGACCCTCCCTTCTCCCAAATGATTATGCAGGAACCGATCCCGCCGAATTTCAAGCTCCCCCAGTTTGAAAGCTACGACGGGACGTCGGATCCGGTGGACCATCTGGAGGCCTTCCGAACGATGATGCTGCTTCATGGTGCTCCCGACGCCATCTTGTGCTGGGCTTTCCCGTCTACTTTGAAGGGAGTGGCAAGGAACTGGTACTCGGCCCTGAAGCCGGGCACCATATTCTCCTTCGACCAAATGAGCCACCAATTCGTGGCCCATTTTGTCAGCAGCCGACATCCCCGGAAAGGTTCGGAGTCCCTCATCAACATCAAGCAGAGGGAAGGGGAGTCCATACGGGCCTACATCAACCGCTTCAACATCGCGGCGTTGGAGGTCCGAAACTTGGACCAGTCGGTTGCCATGGCCGCCCTGAAAGGTGGCCTTCAGAAGAATGATCTCTTGTACTCCCTAGAGAAAAAGTATCCCAGGGATTTTGCTGATCTACTGGCTCGGGCTGAAGGATACGCCCGAGCGGAAGAGGCCTTCAAGATGAAGGATGAAGAGACGGCGAGGGAGCGCCAGGCGGGAGATTCTAGTAAGCCCGCAGTTGAGAAGAGGCTAAAGGAAGCCCGGCCTCGCTCTCGGTCCCCTCCTGGACATAAGCGCGCCCATACTCCCCCCCGGGCACGCAGGCAGAGGAGCCCGGACAACAGGTTTCGACGGGGTTCCCCGCCAGGAAAGTTCCGCAGCTACGCCCCCCTCAACGCCTCGAAGGCCCAGGTACTGATGGAGGTCAGGGAGCTGCTCCCAAGGCCGGAGAGGATGCGCACGCACCCCGAGAAGCGCAACCCCAACAAGTTCTGCCTCTACCACCGCGATCACGGCCACGACACCGAAGAGTGCATCCAGCTCCAGGACGAGATCGAGGAGCTCATCCGGCGAGGTCGGCTCGACAGATTCATCCACCGCCGGCCTGAGGGTAGAGGAGACCGGCCAAGAGCCCTCCCACCGCCCAAACTGCAGAAAAGGGAGGAGCAGCCCGGGGACCGGCCTCCTATCGGGACCATCGACTCCGTCGCCGGAGGGCCTCAAGAAGGAGCGGGAATACTGTAAATGTATCGCTTACTATTTCGCTTTGAATCTACCTTTCTTTTTAGCTAACATGCTCCTCCCACCTAGCATGGATGTATTATGATCGGATATGATTTCTCCAAAAGCACAGCCATGTCAGGAACAGGAGGAGAACCTCGTCCTGACACGCGCAAGGTCAAAGGCCCGGTTCTTTTAGACCGGATGGGGGGAGAGGCCTTACAACGCCCTAATGTGCCCCCACAACCCTGTTAGGGACAGGAGGAAAATCTCGCCCTAACTTGAGCAAAGTCAAAGGCCCGGTTCTTTTAGACCGGATGGGGGGAGAGGCCTTACAACGCCCTAATGTGCCCCCACAGCCCTGTTAGGGACAGGAGGAAAACCTCGCCCTAACTTGAGCAAAGTCAAAGGCCCGATTCTTTTAGACCGGATGGGGGGAGAGGCCTTGCAACGCCCTAATGTGCCCCCACGGCCATGTCAGGAACAGGAGGAGGACCTCGTCCTGACATGAGCAAAGTTGAAGGCCCGGTTCTTTTAGACCGGAGGGGGGAGAGGCCTTGCAGCGCCCTAACGCGCCCCCACAAGCCAGGCTGATAACGGGAACCTCGCGCCGGCTCGAGCAAAATGGAAGACCCGGACTCCTACGGGAGCCGGGTTCCGCCGCCAAGGTAAACTTCACCCGGACTCTTACGGGAGTCGGGTTTCACCGCCTAGGTAAACTTCACCCGGACTCCCACGGGAGCCGGGTTCCGCCACCCAGGTAAACTTCACCCAGACTCCTACGGGAGTCGGGTCTCACCGCCCAGGGAAGCTTCGCCCGGACTCCTACGGGAGCCGGGTTCCGCCGCCAAGGGAAGCTTCGCCCGGACTCCTACGGGAGCCGGGTTCCGCCGCCAAGGGAAGCTCCACCCGAACTCCTACGGGAGTCGGGTTTCTACCGCCAAGAGAAGCTTCGCCCGGACTCCTATGGGAGCCGGGTTCCGCCGCCAAGGAAAGCTTCACCCGGACTCCTACGGGAGCCGGGTTCCGCCGCCAAGGTAAACTTCACCCGGACTCCTACGGGAGCCGGGTTTCACCGCCCAGGTAAACTTCACCCGGACTCCTACGGGAGCCGGATTTCACCGCCCAGGTAAACTTCACCCGGACTCCTACGGGAGCCGGGTTTCACCGCCCAGGGAAGCTTCGCCCGGACTCCTACGGGAGCCGGGTTCCGTCGCCAAGGGAAGCTTCGCCCGGACTCCTACGGGAGCCGGGTTCCGCCGCCAGGAAAGCTTCGCCCGGGCTCCTACGGGAGCCGGGCTCCGCCGCCAAGAAAGCCGGGCTCCATCCGCTACTTCGCCAGCAAGGGTTAAGAATGGTGGCGAGGCTTGGCCACATGATGAGATCGGATGGAAGGGAAGAGTCCCTTCCCACGACGACCTCTAAGCCAAACAGGCCAAACGATGAGAAAGGGTCAACGAACGACAATATTGGCGCTACGCGCGGACAAGGTAACACAAAATGCTTTTTCCTCATTTTCGATATATGTACTACAGGGCCAGGACGGCCAGAGAAAGAGGGACAAAACGACAAGAAAAGAAAAGGAGGCAGCTACAAAAAGGGGGTGACTACAAAAGAACTCTAAGGAGGTCCTGCTCCCTCTAACCTAGGGTGATCACCTCCATCCCTCGACCAGGACTGCCTCAGGCTCTCCACTGTTTCCTCTAGTTCTTCCTTCTTTTGCAGCATATCCTGGAGCGCCTGACGAAGTCGCCGGCTCTCAGCCTCCGCTTTCCGATGCCACTTCCGCAAAACTTCAGACTCCGCCTCTGCGTCCGCGACGGCCTTCCGCTCGAGTCCCAGTTGGATTTTTACTTGTTGAAGTTCGGCTGTCTTCTCCCCAAGGGAGACAGAAATCCCTTCGACAGTGCCTCTCAGGGCTTGGAGCTCTTCGTTATCTTGGGCGTTAGCAAGCCGCGCCCTAGTAACCAACTGCCCCTGGAGACGAATCACCTCATCCGCCGATCGACGGAATCTCCCCTTGTACTCTTCTACCTGCCGGCGCCAGCTGGCCCGCTGCACGTCGTGGCTCACCTCAGCATCTTGAAGCTGCCTCTGAAGGTCGGAAACTTTTTGTGACCATATCTGCTCATCCCACGCTGTGAGCCGGGATGAGTTACCCTCCAGTTGGCCGATCCTCCTCTTTGCAGCTGACAGCTCCACCTTAAGGGCGCTGATCCTAGCTTCTTGAGCCCAAGTTCGGTCGCTGGCGCTCTTCGTGCATTCTTCGAGCTCCTTCGCGAAGTTCGCCTTCCTCCGGCTGTAGTCCATGATTGCCTTCACTTGGAGACTCCTGAAGTGGGCGGCCTCAGCGGCAGCCTCGGAATAGCATTTTTTCGCCTGGCGGAGCTCGCCCTCTGACTTTTTCAACTTCTTCGTCAGGTGGAGGACCTCCTTTTTAGCCGTTGGATAGTTGACTTCAGCGGGACCCCCAGGGGCAAGGGAAGTGCTTCGGCGGGACACTGCCTTCGGAAGATGCAAACGCCAGAGACCAACTCGTTACAAGAAGAAAGGCAGAAAAGAAGAAGCAGGGGAAGGAAAGGCCATCCACAATAAGAAGTTCGACTTTATTGATTAATTTTGAAGACAAGCGGAAAGGAAATATGGCGACAAAAGAAAGATACAAGGTCGGAGGTCTCAAACCTCGGGGCAGGGGGTGGAGAGCCCGGCGTGGGGGGTGCGACTGCGGCAGCGACGGACGAAGGGGCGGCCTCATCGTCAGACTCCTCCAGAAAGCCGAGTTTAAGGTCGGGTATCTGCTGGCCACCCTCTCTCGGCAGAGCTCGAACCCCTTGGTGAACGCCTCCAGGCCGAACTGGACGTTCAGCTCCCTCATCTCCGCGGAGGTCTTGAACTCCTCCACCGCAAGGGTCCTGGCCTCCGAAATCAGAACCGGAGTTTGCTCGGCCAGATGGGCGACCTCAGCCTCCGCCTTCCTTGCCGACTCCTCCAGGCTTCGCCTCTCCTCCTCCCGGATTCGTCTTTCCTCTTCCCGGCCTTGTCTCTCTCTCTCCAGGCCTCCCGGAGGGCGGCCACCTCGGCCGTCTTCGCTTGAAGACGAGCAACCTTGTCTTGGCAGTGCTCCTCCGCCCAAAGAAGATCCCTTCTCGTGCGGCCCGACGCCTCGACATAGGCGAAGAGCTGGTGCCCGATCTGCAAGGACAGATGGAGAATTACAACAAAGACCGAGCAACTGAGCAAATAAAAATCCGCTTACCTCAAGAAAGGACCCCAAGGTGTCCCAGGCCCGCTGCTCGGGATCAGCACGGTCGATCCTCTCCACGACATCGGGCAGAATACAACCATCGAGCAGCCGACGGATCAGAGCCTTGTCGTTGAAGGGGTTCTCCGATCCCCCTCGGAGCAGACGGACTCGTCTGCGGTGGCTCGGTGTCTGCTCGGCCTACGGGCCACCGATTTTCTCCTCCTCCCCGCGGCGGGCGCCTCCGCGGGGTGACCTCCGGAATGGGGACCTCGGTCGGCGGGCTCCTTGGGGGAGCCCGGGGGGCCGCTGGCTCGACATCCGAAGGAATGTCGATTGCCGGAGTGGCCTGGACGGGCACGGCCAAGCTCGTCTCCTCCACCCTGGCCCTCTTCGCCGAGCCAGAAGTCGCCGCGCCCTTCCTTTCTGGGCTCTCATGGCCTTGGCGAGCATCCGTGTGGCTTCGGCGTCCATTGCTAAAAAAAAAAAAAAAAAAAAAAGGAGAAGAAAAGAAGAAGGAAAAAGCGGCACCAATCAGTCCAAAAAAAAAAAAAAAAAAAAAAAAAGAGAAGAAGAAAAGAAGAAGAAAGAAAAAAGAGGAAAAAGGAGAGAGAAAGAAAGAGAGGGAAGAAGAAGACAAGAAAAGGAAAGACGTGTACTTGCTGGATCCTGAGGGCTCAGGCCGATGTTGAAGAGAAGCTGCTCCCTCAGTAGGTTTGGAAGGGAAGAAGCGGGGTAACTCAAGAGCTTCTGGGCGGCCTGAAGGTCATCCTCTCCCAGGCTGGGAGCCCGACGGACGGAATCCCTCAGAGACCCCCAAGGGGGCAGGCCCAGTTCCAGGGTCGGACAGTAAATGAAGAGAAATTTCCCCTTCCAATTGTGAATCGAAGAAGGGGCGCCCTTCAGCAACCCCTTCTTACCGAACTGGGGGGAGAAGTACCACCAGTCCTTCACTGAAGGATGGCGCTTGAAGGTGTAGAAATGTCTGAACAGGGAGAGGGAAGGCTGGACCTCGGCTATATGACAGAGGGAGAGAAACTCTATCAAAAACCTAAAGGAATTCGGGGCGACAGAGGCGAGAGAAATATCTAAGAAACGAAAGAAGGCGGCAACAAAAGCAGGAAGCGGAAGCCGGAGTCCGGCACGGAATGCCTCCTTGTACAAACAAAAGCGACCAGGAGGGGGAGCGCTGGCCCGGTCAGAGGGAACAGGAAGCTCCAGGTCGTACTCCGAAGGGATCCCGTACCGAGCCCTTATCAGAAGAAGTTCGTCCGGAGTCGACGAACAAGGAATGGCGCCCGGTGCGAAAACCGGGCGAGACCCTGCCCCGAACGCGGGTTCGTCCGCAGAGACAGGGGCCTGGGGGTTGGAAGCAGAAGAACTCCCAGAACTTACGGGGGCAGAAGAATCGGAAGACATTTTTCTTTGGGGGAGAACCAAAAGGACCCTAGAAAAGCAAGCCGAGAAGGGAGGGAGACGCCGGAGGTCAACTCAGGAGAAGAAACAAAAGAAATGGAAGGAGGAGAGGACCCTAGGCGGTAAGAAGAGGAAGGTGGGCACTAACCTATCTTGCTCTGGGGGCCTGGGGAGCGAGAAACGGAAGGCGCCTACGGCTCGAGAGGGCGTTCGCTAGGGCAGACTCTCGGGGAGATGACAGACGCCAGCAAGAAATCAGGAGTGGAGTGGGGCACCTGAAGGGGGGAGGACGGGTTTAAATAGACCCTGGATCCGGCGCCATAATGATCTCGAATCCCCCCGGGCCAGTCCGCATCCGACACGTGTCCCACTCCCCGTGGCAGACGGCTGAAGGCGGCTGGCGGTTGGCAGGGTCATAATTGCGTCGTACCTAGGCCAGCGTACCTGCGGGGTATTCGAAGCGTCCCCTCATACCGCCCCAACTGAAAAGACTCCGGCACGCGCTCATTTAATACCAAAATATCTGGGAGCGACGGGGCGCGGATTCGAAGGGACGTTCCGACTGTACTTTATGTACTTTCTTCGTTGAAATTCAAAACTCGGATGTAGGGGACTGGTGTTGGGTATAAAATACCCACAGCCGGAACCCACGGCGGAACCGCCATCAGCAATGCAGCTCCGCCCGGACTCCTAGGGAGCCGGCTCCACCGCCATCAGCAAGTGCAGCTCCGCCCGGACTCCTACGGGAGCCGGGCTCCACCGCCATCAGCAAGTGCAGCTCCGCCCGGACTCCTACGGGAGCCGGGCTCCACCGCCATCAGCAAGTGCAGCTCCGCCCGGACTCCTACGGGAGCCGGGCTCCACCGCCATCAGCAAGTGCAGCTCCGCCCGGACTCCTACGGGAGCCGGGCTCCACCGCCATCAGCAAGTGCA
Source organism: Elaeis guineensis (assembly GCF_000442705.2). NCBI lineage: Eukaryota > Viridiplantae > Streptophyta > Magnoliopsida > Arecales > Arecaceae > Elaeis > Elaeis guineensis. The sequence goes on along the minus strand of NC_026007.2, from coordinate 49,473,338 downwards.
GCTCCGCCCGGACTCCTACGGGAGCCGGGCTCCCCACGACATCAAGCAGCTCCGCCCGGACTCCTACGGGAGCCGGGCTCCGCCGCAACATCAGAACAGCTCCGCCCGGACTCCTACGGGAGCCGGGCTCCGCTCTCAGTATCAAGCTGGTAAGCTCCCGGACTCCTACGGGAGCCGGACTTCACCCACTTGCAGCGCAGCTCCGCCCGGACTCCTACGGGAGCCGGGCTCCACCGACGACATCAGCGCAGCTCCGCCCGGACTCCTACGGGAGCCGGACTCCGCCGCCAACATCAGACAGCTCCGCCCGGACTCCTACGGGAGCCGGGCTCCGCTCTCAGTATCAACTGCTGGTAAGCTAATCCGACTCCTATCGGAGTCGGTTTCGCCCTTAACTTTGTTTGCAGCGCAGCTCCGCCCGGACTCTTACGAGAGCCGGGCTCCACCGCCGACAGCAGCTGCAGCTGCCGCCCGGACTCCTACGGGAGCCGGGCTCGGCCCACGACCCTACCGCCAGGAGGACCTCACCCGCACCTCAACAGAAACTGGGCTCCGGCCGTTACCGAGCTTCAATCGACAGATCCACGCCCCTGACAGGCCCTCAAAACGGCCACGACCCTGCTCCACTCCTGTGGCGGACTCCACGCAGTATCATCATTCCCTGACAAGCCGCAGCAGCCATAGCCGCCCTGCTCCACTTCCTGTGGCGGACTCCGCACAGCTCCACTACCCCTGGCAAGCCACAGTGACGGCCACGAACCTGCTCCACCTCCTGCGACGGATACCATGCGATTCTCCTGACGACGGACGCTGCTCCACCCCTCATAACAGATTCCACATGGCAAGTCGAGGTGATGCCCACGTGTCTGCTCCATTATCTTTCGCAATCAATTTCCCCTGACCGTGGGCGGCCCACTACCAGGCGTTACAAACGTCGCCATCAGTCCGTTGCCTCCCCCGCCTATAAAAGGGGACTCAGATACGTTATTCCTTTAAGCCCTTTCGCCTTATCTCAAAACTCTGCTAAATTCTCCGTTCGAGCACTCCATTCTTGTTGAGGCAGAGAACTGACTTGAGCGTCGGAGGGTCTTGCCGGAGCAACCCCACCTCCGGTTTAGACTTCCCTTGCAGGTCCCGGCGGCGACCGTGGCTTCCTCAACTCCAGCTTCTCCGGCGCAGGCGGATTTCTGCACCAACA